>NW_012101454.1:1521556-1533967 GCF_000951045.1 Mandrillus leucophaeus
GTGCAAGAGGACAAAAGAGACACAAATCATAGTCTTTTTTTTTCACCTAATCTGAGAAGTGGCATTCCATTACTTTTGTTGTATTCTGGTTGTTAGAAATCAGTCGTTCAGCCCTCACTCAGTGGGAAGGGAGTATACAAGGGCATGAACACCCAGAAAGCACGGTCACTGGGGTCATTTTGGAGTCTACCTCCTGTAGTAGGAAACACGGCTTCCAGAGGATACTTTCTAAAAGGAAGGGGATAAAAACTGAAGAATGGATTTGAGTTGTTAGAAAAGATTTCATTGGCAAGTAATGATTTTTTTGGTCAAAATTTTAGGAAGAATAATTTTTCAGCAATATTACCAATGACCTGACAAGCTGAGAGCCTGAAGGCAAGGAGCACAGAGGCCATGTGAGTAATCTAGAGAAGGATTTTAGATGTTTCTTGACTTGGTGACTAGACAGTGAGAATGGAGTGAAAAATCAGGAAATACTCCAATAACAAAAGATTGACAAGAAAATTTTGAATGAGTTGATAAGTGGGAGAAAAAATAAATATATATGCTGGGCCAGGCATCATGTTGGATATTTTGCATATTTCATTTCTTTGAATCCTCTCAATATCCTAT
Organism: Mandrillus leucophaeus; assembly: GCF_000951045.1. Classification (NCBI taxonomy): domain Eukaryota; kingdom Metazoa; phylum Chordata; class Mammalia; order Primates; family Cercopithecidae; genus Mandrillus; species Mandrillus leucophaeus. The sequence goes on from NW_012101454.1 coordinate 1,522,169, forward strand.
GAGATTGGTATCTTTTACACCGTTTTATAGAAGAGACCACAAAAGATACAAACTAAATGAACTTGCTCACTGTTATGCAACTGCGACATTAGGATTTTTCTCTCTTCTGGCCCTCATGTCTCCAACCCCAAATGCTTTTTTTGTTGCATTAGTTTATGGTGTTGTTCTGGAGAAATAAGGGATGGTGAAAACAATCATAATCATAATGTCATGCAGTCATTTAGCATATTCTAGGCACTGTGGTTAACTCTTTCATATCACCACAATGAATTCTCATAACAACCTCTTTAAATGAAGAAGGTGCTGTTATTCCCATTTTATAGATGAACAAACAACATTCAAAGAGACTAAGTGTACTAACATTATAAAACTAGGACACACAGATGTCACTGACAAAAAAAAAAAAAATGGAAAGAGAGATGCTTCGGCACAGAGAGGGATGCTTTTGCCAAAAGCCCTTGGATGGTGGGTGCAGATTTAGGAATTTTAAACATTAAAATGTGAGTTTGAGGTTTTTCTCCTCCAGGGAAGAAGCGGCTCTCCTCTATTCTCTCACAGAAGTGCATCTGAAAATACATAGAACCAAATTCAAATCCAGTAAACAAATTCCAACAGAAACTGCATAATTAAGGCTATTTTTGTGATTAGCACCATTTAGTTTCCCTGAATTTACCAGAGCAAACATTGCTACAGCAAAAATTACTGCTAATGGTTGAACCTAACAACAAGAGAAAATCCCCAGAAGGGTCTTTTAGGCCCCAGCTGCAGCTGTGTTTCACTATATTTCATCCTGGAAAGCTGAGATTAACAGGAAAATCAGGCTCTACTGTGCTATGCAGATGTGGCTACAACTATCTGAATTTATTCAGCAAACATTTGTTCAGTGCCCACTATATGCCAAGCAATGTACTAGCCACACCAGGATTGCAGGGATAAATTGTATCTGGCACTCTCTAGGAATGTTCAGATGAAAGAAGTTGATGAGAGAAGGCAGATAAAGAAACGTCAAAGCATTATGAGTGATGTCAGTCACACAGTGGGAGCATAAAGGAGTGAATTAGGAAAGTCTTAAGGGCAGCAGCTTCACAGGATGTTCTCATGTACACGGTTATTCATCTTGAAGCCCTGGGGCAGGTTGGGGCCGGTAAGTGAGGAGGACAGAGGCATGGAAGTTTTCCTGGGCTTGGGTAGAAGCTGGTGCCTACTCCAAACTGGGAATATGAGTAGAGGAACAGGTATATATAGAGGAACGGAAAAGTTTTACTTCAAAAATGACCAGTTTGCTTATAAAAGATTCATGTGTTGGGGTCTTCTAGGAATTTACATTTATGAGACCAAAGTTTAGCAAACGTGGTTACAAGATACAGATTGGAAAATCTTTAGCCTGTTGCTACTGCAGTATTGACACCAGCAGCAGCAACAATAGCAGTCACTCGTTTTGAGCACCTACCATGTGCCAGACCTTGTGTTAAATACATAAGCAGCATGTAACTTAATCTCATGACAACTTTCGTATGCTAAGCAACTGTTTTGTCCTTACTTTATAGATGAAGAGATTAAAGCTTAGATATAGACACTAATTCCCAATGTCTCAAGGCCAGGACTTGAACACAGGTCTACGTGACTTCAAAACCAAAATTCTTTCGTTGATCCCCACTTAACCAACTTGCCAATATAACAGATACTCTCTGTTCCTTCTGCAAAGCCTAGACTGATATCTGTAGCTCTCATGAATGTCCCAGGCTCTAGTATGTCTGCATACGTCTCCCACTAGTCAAAAGTTATATGTTTACCAAGAGGCAGAACCTGTTGGTTGTACTTGTTGTTATAATTATGTTATTTTATAAAATATTAAGTGATGTAATATGTGTGTAAAGGAAGTCGTATCTATGAAAACTTAATACAATGTTTTGGGAAGATTTAATAAAGACTGGCAGCTCAAGAAAATTAGGTGTGAGAAGGAAATATAAAAGATAGAGGAAAACCATAAAAATCTAGAGAAATTTTGCATTCCTTTTGTCTTGGGAGGATCTTTTTCATCTGTTTTAAAGATGCTACAATAATTTCGTAGACTATATTTTATTGTTGTAGTTTATACAAGAGTGCATAAAATGTCAGTCAGCAGACCCATAAGCCAAGAGGAAGACTTGACACTACAATTAAAAGATAAGCAATAAATGAATACTTCTGTGATTTAAGTTAACATAAAATGGTATGCATATGTGTGTGTGTGTTTGTTTGTCAGTGATTCCTCTCTGTATTGCAATTAACCCACCAGTACTGCTCCTGATTCTTTCAAAAGGGAATTCTATATACTTGCCCAGGTTAAGCATATTATGAGAGAAGAGAAGAGGACAAGAACTTTGGAGCCCACTATACAGAGGTGTGAGTCTGCAAAGTGAATTCATGATAATGTTCAAAGCCGTGGAAGGTGAATTTCAATACAACAGGATTATCCACCCAGGTTTGGGGTTGGGATCATTAAAAAGTATATTCCCAATTTTTTTTTTTTCCTGCAGAACTTTAGTTTCTGTAGACTGGAAACATCATAGCATAGAAGGAGGAGCATGGGCTTTGAAATATGTTGGATGTAGCTTCAATAATTTAACTAATTGACTTTAGGTATGGTCTCTGAGTCTCAGTTTCCTCAAATTAAGATAGTATGGTAACACCCATATCCCGTAGTTGAGGAATGTACAATGCTGAGCACACAGTAAGTTGCAAAAGTATTGCTCTTCATTTTTTACCCGTTTGTGTGGGGCTATTAAAAATATCATATATTGTATCATATAATATCATATATATCATATATTAATCAAAAAGGTAGGTAAAGACATGAAAAGGAAAATTTACTATCTCTGTCAGTTTTTTACCCAAAAAACTGTTACTGCCACATTTGAAGTGGATTTGCGTGTTAGGACAAAGAATTTCAAGAATCTCTGGTTACTGGAAAGATTTTTAATTTGAGCAGAAATAGAGCTAGATACCAATGGAAATACTTTGTTGAAGTAATTTTGGGTTTTGTTGGTTTGGGGTTTTTTTTTTTTTTGGTACAACATTGTTCATCTTCCTTTGTAAATGGCAGATTTAATCCAATCTAATTTTGAGGTTTACAGCATTCTGCTGACACATTCCATGTTACATATTTTATTTGCAGTATATCCACAAAAACAATTTCCATTTTCAATAAAGATAAAATATTAGAAGAATCTATTTTTCTTAGTCCACTAACTATAACTTTTTTATTTCCAGGTATTTAGGAGATTCTGTAGTAAACGCATCCTTTATCCTAAAGCCTATTTAAGGGTGGAATGGCAACTGTTCAGGAAGAGAGAATTATAACATAATGTTTTAAACATGACATCCCTAGCCTATAATAAGTAATAAGTAGAATCGAGACAGCAAAAGACATATTTGTCCTCAGGATGCTTATAAGGCTAATTGGAGAAAGAAGGCATTAGTAAATGAAAAGATGAAATGAGTGATAAGAATTTTAACAGTACTGCAGGTAATTTGGGTATTGGGAAGGAGAGGATACTGGCAAAGTCCACAAAAGAATCGAGAAGAATGCTTAACAACTTATATTTCTGAAGATAATTTTCAAAATTAAATTGTATATGGATGACAAAGTGCAACTTATACTTAGAGGTAAGAATTGCATATGTTGTGCATACGCTATTCCTGTTATTCACAGTAAGATTGTTAGTATATTACTGCCTTCTTAACAAGTGACCACAGTTCATTTTCTTGATATTACTGAAAACCTCCTTAGGAAGTTCTATATATTACCAAGTTAATGCATTGGCATTCTTGGGTTTATTCTTTTAAAAATATTTGCTGAGATCTTGTTATATGTCAGGTCCCATCCTAGGCACATATTTATATTAATTCTCTCACATATAGTGAACAAGTATTTATTTCCAAGTTAGCAAAAGGAAATCAAATTGTTCATTTCAACTCATGTTTAAAATGTGCCACATTGTTATGGCTTAGTCATACTTTAAATTTAGCATAAGAGTTTCTTGAGTCATTCAATGCTGTATATAGTGAATTCTATATACCTGGTTTAAGCCTTCATAATAAAGGCTTGGGTTTTGCTGCCAGTTGTAATGATAGGGTTAAAAACAAGTACACAGTTTTATACCTCTATATGAAAATTTTTCAGCAACGTATCTTGAGATTACTTACTTGCCAGTCTTGCTGCTTTCCTGTTAATTAATTTCACTGGAATTTACCAAGTATTTGTTGGCTGTAGAAATATGTATGAACAGGAGATGAGTTAATTCACAGAATACAAAAAAAAAAAGCCAGATCTGGAATTTTAAGATTTGTAGGATCTCATTGTGCTAATAAATAAGTATAAGCTATCTGACCAGCCGGCTCCCATTCTTGAGCTACCTTCACCTGCCAGTGGCAAAGACATTTGAATTGGTATTTATAGTTTAGACATTTTCAGACTGATTTCTACAGAGATCTAGAGTTCCAGGTACTGAGGAGATATATAGGATCAAACTGGAGGCCACCAACCTCTTTTCCTTTTAGTCAAATCACCTGTGATTATATTTGGGGAAAATGAAGGTTCCAACTAACCTGTAACCAGTTTGGAAAATCATTGCTCCACATGGAATATTCTGAGCTTACTTCTGTACACAGGTGCCACCAATGTCAAGTTCTCCATGATAATAGCCTCTGTGTAGGGAGGTAGAGCGTGAAGGATGCTGTGGCAGTGTGTTCATCATGGTCGATGACCTTCAAATTCCTTACTAGAAACTGTGTCCACTTTCAGGCTCTGCAATTTAGAGAAACGTGGAAAACTTGGAGAGAAATCAGAGCACAACCACAAAGACAATTACAGCAAATTACCTTTGAGGCAACTAGAATTATTTTATTGAAAAAGAGAAATCTGAAGGCAATTTAATAATGGTCTTTCAGACGTTGGGAATTATTAGACTGGGATTAAGGACCAGATTTCCTTCATGTGCAAACATGGGCAGGGGGAAAGGTGAAGCAGGGGGTTCCTGCTTTGGCAGGAAGAATATAATACAGAATCAAAAGAAAAAAACGGCAATCAGATGCTGAGCCTATTTAATCAAAGGAATAGATCATTCAGTACACTGTTCATGAAAGTGTTTTAAAGACAATATGAATTCCTATCTCTGTTTTATGTGTTAGATAATGTGCTACCTGAAGGAATGAGGATGAGTTCAATGAACTTTGTCTTTTTAACTCTGTCAGTGATTTATCTCTAAATTATATCATAAGGTACAGATTTCAAACAATTATTTTGAATTACAGTATCATAACTTGATGCTACCAGGAGAGGATCTACTTTCTAATAAAGTTAAGGAAATTAGTGGCAAAGAGGAACGTTTATTCCAGAGGTCATGAACTCATATACCTACAGGGACCGGTGGGTATTACAAAGGAGTGAAGCTAACAACATGAAACAATATGGCATTAGAAAAGTTGTGGGGTATCAGAAAGCATATAATTCCTCTAAAAGGGGCAATCACTACTAACTTGCCAATTGTTATAATGTCCCAGTATGCCTATATTAACAGATGTTTGGCTTTCTCAAGGAAAGCTGGAAATCTAGAACTTTATGTGAAACATTTTTCTCACATTGACAAAATATTCAGATTTATAAACGTGCTAGGCAGGCAAAACAATACACTTGGTGCAGGCTGCAAGTTAGAAACCTTTGGTTTATTCTTTAGCTCACTAGTTCACCACCACAATAATTAACAAGCAAACAAAACAGAACTGTTTGAAGTCTAAAGCTTAGGAGAATTAATCAGCTAAACCTTTGCAAGGCTTAATTAAGGTCCCTTCCAACTCTGTGATTCGTTAAACTCCCCTTCCCTTTTCCTTGCTCCCACTATTGGGTGGTGTATTCACAAAGAGAATTTGAAGAAATTACTTATTTCCCACAGCAACATAATTTTATTTGGTAAAATAATCAAATACTCAGATTGAAAAAACAATTCTTGTTTCTATATTAAAGATGCCACTGATACTAGTAGATTTTTAGAAACGCACTTGTATATGGCATAGGTTTGTCACTTTGGATCTTTAAACTAACATTTGTTTATAACATTGACTGCATGAGGCATGCTTGACTGAAAAACCTACTTACACTTTCACCATTTGGGTACATGTCTTACTTCTCTTTTATAAAATATTTTCAAATAACTCACCTCCATCTGGGGTAAGGACAGCTGGATTTCTGAAATCCCCTTCCTTTCAGACAGGAGAATATGCCACAGATGAAGAAGAAGATGAGGTAGGACCTGTCCTTCCTGGCAGCGACATGGCCATTGAAGTCTTTGAGCTGCCTGAGAATGAGGACATGTTTTCCCCATCAGACCTGGACACAAGCAAGCTCAGTCACAAGTTCAAAGAGGTATGCCACTACGCTGCAAAATATTTCTCTATGCGTGTTCATTTCATTAAGTATATATTTCTGTTCAAATAGTATATTAAGAATAATCAGTTTGCAAATGAAAGCTTTTTAATAACAGGTTGTCTTGAGTCTCATTGAATTTCAAGTAAAATTTCAGTAAATCTCATTCCACAATCATTGATTTAAATGCTTATTTGTCATAGTGACATACATGTAGCCCATAATTTCAAGCAGTAACTTACATGTGCAGTTTTATGATGTTTAAGTTATGTTTTTTCAGTTTTACAGAAGTTTTGGTACCTGGTGATAAGCTGTTCTCTTAAGGCAGGGATTTCCTAAAAAGGCTCTTTTTGTCTTTCTGTTCATGAAATAGGTTTCTAATAAGCATCAGATGGCATACTCAAAGGGTTTACTCGAAGAGAGTTTAATACACAGACTTTGAACAGAGTTAATAGTACTAACAAGGGGTGTTGAAGTGCATGGGGACTGACAACAGCAGGAGGCTATTACCATCAACATCCGCAGCTTTATAAGATGCAGCCACTGCTAAAAGCTGCATCCTTGGGGCAAGGGTAAGAATATACCCTGACTCTGCTTTCCTTTTCTGCTGATGCTTCCAAACCCAGGCAAGGGAGTATGGTGATGCAGTCTCAGAGTCTGAAGAGGTCAGACTCCTGAGGCAGTGTGCTCTTAGAGAAGGGCCAAGAATAGAACCTTGGGGGAGGAAATGTGGATAGCTTTTCTTCCAAAGTAACTTCTCAGAACCCTGACACATATAAAACAAAAACAGTGATTAACAGGTCCCCAAGCAGTTTATACTTCCTTGTTTTGGAAGAGTATTCTCCATCACTGAATAGAAATATGTCATTATTTACAACTTGTTCATTTCTTATAAAGACTTTCTAAATTAACTGATATCTTCAAACCAAAGAACAATGCAGAAAAAGAAAAGTTCTGCAGAAAGTGGCTGGGTGTGAGGAAGAAGTGTAATCTAGTACCTGTTTCTCTGCAGCCCTTATTTGGTCAAAGAATATAAGTTATCAAGAAAAGTAGGTAGATGCCTTGTTCTCTAAGAATATTTTAACTCACAACCCAACTTTAACAAATATTGAAGGCAATGAGATCAAAGTAATATTCCCTGGCAAAAGCCTATAATACAGCTCTTTCATTTTGCCAGGTAAGTATGACCCCTAGTCTTTGGTAGATAATTGAGCTGGAAGAAGAGTCCATATTCTTTTATGGAAGGTGAAGAGCCTACAGGGCACAGATAATATATGGAAAGTTATATCTTCCATTTTCAAAATTGAGCCAAGGACTCAAAGCTCCATAAATATTGTTTTAAGCATGCACCATTGTGTAGAGTGATCTAGACCAGGGGTTAGCAAATTACGATATATTGTCCAAATCTGGCCTACTTTTTATAAATAAAGTTTTATTTGAACACAAGCATGCCCATCTCTTTATTGTTTGTGGCTGATAACATACTGTAACAGCAAAGTTGAGTAGTCGCAATAGAGACTGTATGGCCTGCAAATCCTAAATTATTTGCTTTCTGGTCCTTTACTGAAAAATGTTGCTGACCGTGGTGTAGACTGCTGTGTAATCTGGCTGATTCTGTGTAATGTGGCTGATTTATGTTTAGCCTGAGTAACCAGGTCTGTAACTTTCTTTTAGTTTTGCTTTCTAAGAATTGGAATTTTGTCCTCACCTTAATAACAGGCAATATCACATCGTCCCACTTACAATTCTTTTATCTTCTTTTGTTTTACATTTAACATTAATATATTCATTTCTTCAGAATATTGTCCCTGCGTATCACCTGTGTGGCACTCTTTTTGTGAACTTTATGTGATTAATATACATGTCCAAATATTATATAGCACTAGGCACTTTTAACAGGATTATGCACAAAACTTGGGGTGAGTGTAAAGGGTCATATTGTATTAGTGTCTTTACAAAGTTTCATGTTACAGGATTGTCTTAATTATTTTAAGCAAAAGTATGTTTTACTACTTGGGCAGAACACATTAGACTGACATTATCTCAATCTGTTGTACTTAGGGCCTGTTTTGTATCTATCTTCCTGCTAGACTTTAAGCTCCCATGTTTTTGTTTATTATCATGTCCTCAGTCTTTGTATAATTCTTGGCATATAGTTAGTGGTGAAATATTTAGGGAATGAATGGCGTCAAACATATACTGGAATTTGTTGTATGATATAAGACATGTACCTAATTTAACGTTTCCAAATAGCCAACAAAAGTTGGTTAACCCTTTTATTAAATGCTCATTTACCAATTTCCCTTTGGTAGGAGGGCCGACGTTATTATCTAAAGAATGTGTGCCTTTACCTTCTGAACTGCTTATGGCTTCATAGTCTGCTCCATCTTCTCATTTTTCTTCAGTGCCTTACTATTAGAATATACATCAATATTGATGGGCTAAGTCACATTATTCCAACTTTTCAAAAATTCCTTTATTTTTCAACTTATTCAAGAAAATGTATGAATCACTTTATAAATACCCCTGAAAAATACTCTGCATTTTTTGTTGTAATTATGTTAAACTAGTAAATTTGCAGGGAACTGGCATTTTAAAAATCACATCAAATCTTTTAATCCAAGTTCATGGAATATATTTGTTTAATTAAAGCCTTTTTTCTCACCCTCCCTAAAGTTTTATCGTGCCCTTTATTCATTATGTAAGTCACATACATACTAAGTTACCTAAGTATCCAGCTATAAGTAACAGAACATATTACTGGAGTAAGTTAAATAAAAGCTGCCATATAGCCAGTCATGGTGGCTCATACCTATAATCTCAGTTCTTTGGGAGGCTGAGGTGGGAAAATGGCTTGAGCTCAGGAGTTTGAAGTTAGAGTGAGCAATGAAGGTTGCCACTGCACTCCAGCCTGGGTGACAGAGCCACACAAGACCCCATCTCAAATAAATAAACAAAAACTGGGAGGATTAAGATGGCAGATAAGAGTCAGGACTGCTTGCAGCTCCTGCTTGGATGGACAGAACAGCGTGTGGAGACTCACATCATGAACTTTTGCCCCAAGAACTACCGCAGGAAAATACCAGGAAAGCCAAGAGAATCCACAGACCTTTCGAAGGAACTGGATCACCACTGCAGGCTCCCTGAAATGCCAAAAACTGAGTCTGCTTGCTTTCTCAACAGGGAGGCTCCTAGTTTAGTGTGAGTTCTCAGCGCTGGTCATGAGCTGCCTGGAAATAGACTTGGCACTGTTGTGAAGGGCATGGTGGGTGTGAAACTGGCCATTAGGACCCTGGACTTCGTGGGAGCAGAGTGAGGCCTATGACTGCCGGCTTTCCCCCACTTCCCTGGTGGCGTATGTGACTCAGCAGAGGCAGCCATAATCCCCCTGGAAATATAACTCCCATTGGACTGGGAACCACAACCCCATCCCCCACAGCAGCCACAGCAAGCCCTGCCCAAGGAGAGACTGAGCTAAGACACTCCTGTCCCTCCCCCAACCTGGTGGTCTTCCTCTACCCACCCTGGTAGCTGAAGACAAAGGTTATAATCTCTTGGGAGCTCCATGGCCCTGCTGACTGCCTGAGAAACCTGAATACTTAACCAGGTATTCATATTTTGCCCTAGGGCAAATATGCATCCTCCCTATAGGACCCCAGCTCATGTGCTCTTGAAATTGCCACCTCCTGACTGGAGTCCAACCAATATAAGACCAGCACACTAAACAAAAATACAACCAAGGACCCTTCTGAGTCCACGTCATTCCCCTGCTGCCTCCATCAAAGCAGGTGCTGGTATCCATGGTTACAAGACCTGAAGATGGATCACATCACAGTACTCTTTGCAGATACTCCCGAGTACCAGCGCAGAGCCTGGTAGTTCCGCTGGGTGGCTAGACCCAGAAGAGCAAAAATAATCACTACATTTCAGCTCTCAGGAAACCCCATTCCTAGGGGAAGGGGGAGAACACCAAATCAAGGGAGCACACTGTGGGACAAAAGAATCTGGACAGTAGCCCTTGAATCCCAGATCTTCCCTCTGATGTAGTCAACCCAAATGAGAAGGAACCAGAAAAAACAGTTCTGGTAATATGATAAAATAAGGTTCTTTAACACCCCCAGAAGATCATACCAGTTAACCAGCAATGGATCCAAACCAAGATGAAATCTCTGAATTGCCAGAAAAATATTTTAGAAGGTCAATTATTAAGTTAATCAAGGAGGCACCAGAGGAAGGTGAAGTCCAACTTTAAAGACATCAAAAACATAATACGGGAAATGAAAGAAAAATTTTCAGTGAAATAGATAGCGTAAATAAAAAAACAGTCACAGCTTCTGGAAATCAAGGACACACAGAAATACAAAATGCACTGGAAAGTCTCAGCAGTAGAATCGAACAAGCTCTGAAGAAAGAACTTCAGAGCTTGAAGACAAGGCTTTCAAATTAACCCAATCCACCAAAGACAAATAAAAAAGAATTTTTTTAAAATGAGTAAAGTCTCCAAGAAGTTTGGGACTATGTTAAATGTCCAGACTAAAAACAATTGGTGTTCCTGAGGAAGGAGAGAAATCTAAAAGTTTGGAAAACATATTTGGGGGAATAATTGAGGAAAACTTTCCCAAAAGAAAGAGAAATAAATCCTCGAATTACACCAAAATAGAACCTACTTAAAGCATAAATCTCACAGGACCTTTATAATAACACAATGGAAAAAAAATATTCAAGCAATAAACAGCACAGTGCTAGAATAGTACCTCACATATCAATACTAACATTGAATGTAAATGGTCTAAATGCTCCACCTAAAAGATACAGAATGGCAGAATGGATAAGAATTCACCAACCAAGTTTCTGCTGTCTTCAGGAAACTCACCTAACACATAAGGACTAACATAAACTTAAGGTAAAGGGGTGGAAAAAGATATTGTATGCAAATGGATACCAAAAGCAAGCAGGAGTAGCTATTCTTATATCAGACAAAACAAACTAAAGCAACAGCAGTTAAAAAAAGACAAAGAGAGAAATTATATAATGATAAAAGGACTAGTCCAACAAGAAAATATTACAATTCTAACTATATTTGCAGCTAACACTGGAGCTCCCAAATTTATTACTGTTAGACCTAAGAAATTAGATAGATGGCAACACAATAATAGTGGGGGACTTTCATACTCCACTGTCAGCACTTGACAGGTAGGTCATCAAGACAGAAAGTCAACAAAGAAACAATAGGCTTAAACTATACCCTACAACAAATGGACTTCACAGATATTTGTAGAACATTCTACCCAACAATTGCAGAATATACATTCTATTTATCAGCACATGGAACATTCTCCAAGATAAACCTTATAATAGGCCACAAAACAAGTCTCAGTAAATTTTTTTTTTTTTTT
>NW_012101454.1:1534532-1538954 GCF_000951045.1 Mandrillus leucophaeus
TTAAAAATTATTTGAAGTATACGATAGTAGTGACACAACCCATCAAAACCTCTGGGATACAGCAAAAGCAGTGCTAAGAGGAAAGTTTATAGCATTAAATACCTACATCAAAAAGTCTAAAAGGGCACAAACTGACAATCTAAGGTCACACTTCACAGAACTGAAGAAACAAGAACAATCTAAACCCAAACCCAGCAGAAGAAAAGAAATAATGAAGATCAGAGCAAAACTAAATGAAATTGAAACAAACAAATACAAAAGATAAATGAAACTAAAAGCTGGTTCTTTGAAAAGATAAATAAAATTGCTAGATCTCTAGTGAGATTAACCAAGAAAAGAAGAGAGAAGATCCAGATAAGCTCAGTTACAAATGAAACGGGAGATATTATAGCTGATACCCAGAAATACTAAAAGATCAATCAAGGCTACTGTGAACACCTTTACATGCATAAACTTGAAAATCTAGAGGAGATGTTTAAATTCCTAGAAATATACAACCATCCTAGATTAAACCAGGAAGATATAAAAACCTCTGAACAGACCAATAGCAGGCAGAGAGATTGAAATGGCAATAAAAAAATTGCCAACTATGAAGAAAGGATTCCCTATTTAATAAATGGTGTTGGGAAAACTGGCTAGCCAAATGCAGAAAACTGAAACTGGACCCCTTCCTTACACCTTATACAAAAATTATTTCAAGATAGATTAAAAGACTTAAACGTAATATCTAAAACCATAAAAACCCTAGAAGAAAACCTAGGCAATACCATTCAGGACACAAGCATGGGCAAAGACTTCATGACTAAAACACAAAAAGCAATAGCAACAAAATTCAAAGTTGACAAATGGGATCTAATTAATCTAAAGAGCTTCTGCATAGCAAAAGAAATTATCATCAGAGTGAACAGGCAACCTACAGAACGAGAGAAAACTTTTGCAATCTATCTATCTGACAAAGGGCTAATATCCAGAATCTAAGGAACTTAACCAAATTTACAAGAAAAAAACAACCCCATCAAAAAGTGGGCTAAAGATATGAACAATACTTTTCAAAAGAAGAAATTTATGCGGCCAACAAACATATGAAAAGAAGCTCATCATCACTGGTCATTAGAGAAATGTGAATCAAAACAACAATGAGATACCATCTCATACCTGTTAGAATGACAATCATTAAAAAGTCAGGAAACAACAGATGCTGGAGAGGATGTGGAGAAATAGGAATGCTTTTACACTGTCAGTGGGAGTAAATTAGTTAAACCATTGTGGAAGACAGTGTGGAGATTCCTCAAGGATCTAGAACCAGAAATACCATTTGACCTAGCAATCCCATTACTGGGTATATACCCAAAGGATTCTAAATCATTCTACCATAAAGACACATGCACATGTATGTTTATTGCAGCACTATTCACAATAGCAAAGACTTGGAACCAACCCAAATGCCCATCAATGATAGACTGAATTAAGAAAATGTGGCACATATACACCATGGAATATGATGCAGCCATAGAAAATGATGAGTTAATTTCCTTTGCAAGGACATGGATGAAGCTGGAAACCCTCATTCTCAGCAAACTAACACAGGAACAGAAAACCAAACACCACATGTTCTCACTCATAAGTGGGTGTTGAACAGTGAGAAGATATGGGCACAGGGAGGGGAACGTCACATACCGGGGCCTGTCAGGGGGTGGGGGGCAAGGGGAGGGATAGCATTAGGAGAAATACCTAATGTAGATGACGGGTTGATGGGTGCAGCAACCTACTATGGCACATGTATACCTATGTAACAAACCTGCATGTTCTGCACATGTATCCCAGAACTTAAATTATAATAAAAAAAAGAAAAAATAATGTAAAACAATTGCCAACAAAAATAGTCCAGGACCATACACATTCACAGCTGAATTCTGTCAGACATTCAAAGAAGAATTGGTACCAATCCTATTGACACTTTTCCAAAAGACAGAGAAAGAGGGAATCCTTCCTAAATCATTCTGTGAAGCTGGTATCACCCTAATACCCAAACCGGGAAAGGACATAACAAAAAAAGAAAACTACAGACCAACATCCCTGATGAACATGGGTGCAAAAATTCTCAACAAAGTACTAGTGAGCTGAATCCAACAGCCTATCAAAAAGATAACCTACCATGATCAAGTGGATTTCATACCAGGGATGCAGGAATGATTTAACATATGCAAGTCAATAAATGTGATACATCACATAAACAGAACTAAAATTTAAAAATCACATGGTCATCTCAATAGATGCAGAAAAAGCATTTGACAGAATCCAGCATCACTTTACAATGAAAACCATCAGCAAAATAGGCATAGAAGAGACATACCTTAAGGTAATAAAAGCCATCTATGACAGACCCAAAACCAACATTATACTGAGCGGGGACAAGTTGAAAGCATTCCCTGTGAAAACTGGAACAAGACAAGGATGCCCACTTTCAGTACTTCTATTCAGCATAGTACTGGAAGTCCTAGCCAGAGCAAACAAGAAAAAGAAAGAAATAAAGGGCATCCAAATCAGTAAAGAAGAAGTCAAACTGTCACTGTTTGCTGTTGATATGATCATATACCTAGAAAACCCTAAACACTCATCCAAAAGGTTCCTAGAACTGGTAAATGAATTCAGCAAAGTTTCAGGATACAAAATTAATGTACACAGATCAGTAGCTCTGCTGTACACCAACAGCGACCAAGATGAGAATCAGATCAAGAACTCAACACCTTTCACAATAGCTACAAAGAAAAATAAAATACTTAGGAATGTAACTAACCAAGAAGGTAAAAGACCTCTATAAGGAAAACTACAAAACACTGCTGAAAGAAATCATAGACGACACAAACAAATGGAAACACATTCCATGCTCATGGATGGGTAGAATCAATATTGTGAAAATGACCATATTGCAAAAAGCAATCTACGAATTTCATGCAATTCCCATTAAAATACCACCATCATTCTTAACAGTACCATTCAGGACTAAAATTCATATGGAACCAAAAAAGAGCCCACATAGCCAAAGGAAGACTAAGCAAAAAGAACAAATTTGGAGGCATCACATTACCCAACTTCAAACTATACTATAAGTCACCAATATAGCATGGTACTGGTATAAAATTAAGCACATAAACCAATGAAGCAGAATAGAGCACCCAGAAATAAACCCAAATATTTACAGCCAACTGTTGTTCGACAAAGCAAACAGAAACATAAAGTGGGGAAAGGACACACTATTAACAAATGGTACTGGGATAATTGGCAAGCCAGATGTAGAAGACTGAAACTGGATCCTCATCTCTCAACTTATGCAAAAATCAACTCAAAATGGATTAAATACTTAAATCTAAGATCTGAAACCACAAAAATTCTGGAAGATAACATCAGAAAAACTCTTCTAGACACTGGCTTAGGCAAAGAGTTCATGACTAAGAATCCAAAAGCAAATGCAACAAGAACATAGGTAAATAGATGGAACGTAATTAAACTAAAAAGCTGCTGTTCCGTGAAAGAAACAATCAGCAGGGAAAGAGACCATCCACAGACTAGGAGAAAATCTTTGCCATCTATACATCTGAAAAAGAACGACTATCTAGAATCTACAAAGAACTCAAACAAATCAGCAAGAAAAAAACAATTCCATCAAAAAGTGGGCTGAGGACATGAATTAATATACAATTCTCAAAAGAAGATAAACAAATGACCACCAACAAACATATGGAAAAATGCTCAACATCACCAATTATCAGGGAAATGTAAATCAAAACCACAATGTGATACCACCTCTCTCCTGCAAGAATGGCCATAATCAAAAAAATAAATAAATAAATAACAGATGATGGCATGGATGTGGTGAAAAAGGAACACTTTTACACTGTTAGTGGGAATGTAAACTAGTACAACCACTATGGAAAACAGTGTGGAGATTCCTTAAAGAACTAGAAGTTCTTTCATTTGATCCAGTGGAAAAGAAGCCATTGTACAGAAAAGATACTTGCACATACATGTTTATAGCAGCACAATTTGCATTTGCAAAAATATGGAACAAGCCCAAATGCCCATCAATCAATGAGTGGCTAAAGAAAGTGTGGTTTATATGTACAATGGAATACTACTCAGTCATTAAAAGGAAAGAAATAATGGCATTCACAGCAACCTGGATGGAATTGGAGACTATTATTCTAAATGAAGTAACTCAGCAATGGAAAACCAAACATTGTATGTTCTCACTGATATGTGGGAGCTAAGCTATGAGGACACAGAGGCATGAGTGATATGTTGGACTTTGGGGACTCGAGGGAAAAGATGGGGTGGTGAGAGATTAAAGACTACACATTGGGTACAGTATATACTGTTCAGGTGATGGGTTTACCAAAACCTGAGAAATCACCATTCAAGAAT
>NW_012101454.1:1539004-1557570 GCF_000951045.1 Mandrillus leucophaeus
CAAAAATTCTGGAAGATAACATCAGAAAAACTCTTCTAGACACTGGCTTAGGCAAAGAGTTCATGACTAAGAATCCAAAAGCAAATGCAACAAGAACATAGGTAAATAGATGGAACGTAATTAAACTAAAAAGCTGCTGTTCCGTGAAAGAAACAATCAGCAGGGAAAGAGACCATCCACAGACTAGGAGAAAATCTTTGCCATCTATACATCTGAAAAAGAACGACTATCTAGAATCTACAAAGAACTCAAACAAATCAGCAAGAAAAAAACAATTCCATCAAAAAGTGGGCTGAGGACATGAATTAATATACAATTCTCAAAAGAAGATAAACAAATGACCACCAACAAACATATGGAAAAATGCTCAACATCACCAATTATCAGGGAAATGTAAATCAAAACCACAATGTGATACCACCTCTCTCCTGCAAGAATGGCCATAATCAAAAAAATAAATAAATAAATAACAGATGATGGCATGGATGTGGTGAAAAAGGAACACTTTTACACTGTTAGTGGGAATGTAAACTAGTACAACCACTATGGAAAACAGTGTGGAGATTCCTTAAAGAACTAGAAGTTCTTTCATTTGATCCAGTGGAAAAGAAGCCATTGTACAGAAAAGATACTTGCACATACATGTTTATAGCAGCACAATTTGCATTTGCAAAAATATGGAACAAGCCCAGATGCCCATCAATCAATGAGTGGCTAAAGAAAGTGTGGTTTATATGTACAATGGAATACTACTCAGTCATTAAAAGGAAAGAAATAATGGCATTCACAGCAACCTGGATGGAATTGGAGACTATTATTCTAAATGAAGTAACTCAGCAATGGAAAACCAAACATTGTATGTTCTCACTGATATGTGGGAGCTAAGCTATGAGGACACAGAGGCATGAGTGATATGTTGGACTTTGGGGACTCGAGGGAAAAGATGGGGTGGTGAGAGATTAAAGACTACACATTGGGTACAGTATATACTGTTCAGGTGATGGGTTTACCAAAACCTGAGAAATCACCATTCAAGAATTTTTTAATGTTACCAAACACCACCTGTTTCCCAAAAATCTGTTATAACAATAAAACATTTTTAACTACCACAAAGATTATATTTGCTTCAATTTAAATTAGGAAGATTTTCCCCTATTTTTTTATTTTTCAGAAATTTCTTTTATAAACGAGCACAACGATTACAAGCATGCACCACCACACCCAGCTAATTTTTGTATTTTTAGTAGAGACGTGGTTTCGCCATGTTGGCCAGACTGGTCTCAAACTCCTGACCTCAGGTGATCCACCCGCCTTGGCCTGCCAAAGGGCTGGGATTACAGGCATGAGCCACCGTAATATAAATAAGGTTAATAATACAAACACATATACACATTTTTTTCTATACTATGGCTTATATTTTGTCTACATGATCTACCAAATCTGAAAAAGCATATATTAAAATCACCAGTTACCATCATTTATTTCTTCCTGTAATCCTACCAGTGGTAGTTTTAGATATTTTACATCTTTGTTGTTAACTGCATATATGTTGAGGATTATTACAACTTCTTTATTTATAACATCTCTCTTCTCCCTTATGGTGCACTTTGTCCCAAATTATATTTTGTCTCATAATAAAAAATTAACTCTGGCTTTCTTTTCTTTATATTTGTTTCACAGCATCTAGTTTTTCCATCCCTTTATTTTCAACAATTCTGTATTCTCTTGTTTAAATGTTTCGTTTAGGCAACCTATTTCTACATCTTACTTTTATAGTACTCTGGGAGTATTTTTCAGTTAGTTGGTGAGTCAAATGTATTTACATTTACCTTAATAACTTTAATATTAGAACTTACGTATGCCACCTTATTTCATATTTTACAATGTCCATGCTTTCTTCTTGTTTCTTTTTTCAGTCTTTCTACCTACTTGCCATTAGGTACGTCAAATTTTTATCTGCTGCTTAAAAGTCGTACATTTGTGTTTTATTACCCTGACTTATTTTGACTTAGTCTTAGGTTTTTTTTCCTGGCAATGTATAAAGCAGATCAATATCCATGTCTTTATCATTTAACAAAATAATACCCTTAGCATACCATCCTCTACCTCTCCTCTTGTTGCCAACTTTTTGTATTTGAAGAGTTTTAGTTACATATATTTGTAAGTGTACTTTTTACAAAATAATTAGTTCCAGCTCACCTGTGCTTCTTTCTGTCCAACTGTAATGGGATTCTGGTGCTGCCCTAGTGTTAATTCACTATTATCTCTGGTGCTGCAGCTTACCACATTACACCAAAGGTTTCTACCAAAGGCACTAAAGGATAAGTTAGTGTCTAGGAGGTCCAAGATTCAGGGTCTGAAATAGGCTATCCCTGATGTACCTCCAGATACAGGCTTACCCAGGTTATATGGAGAAGATGAAAAATTAAATTGCTGGCCCCCATTCCTGGTTACTGTACTCTCCTGCTTCAGATCCTCAGTTTTCCAAAGACATCTGCAACCATTTGTGTTCTGTATGAGTTTCTCACCAGCTGTTTTGTTAATTGATGAATAAGACCCTGAAGCCCATACATAGTCTATTTTTCTTTTTTGTCGTCTCCAAAGTTGAATTCAAGGGAGACAGGGAATAACTCATGTTAGTTTGCTATGTTGTATTGCACTGGCACTTTCCCCCTCCCTAACTTTGTATTTTTACTTATTCCATCATCCTGTTTCTCTTAGGAATGTTTGATTACTCATATTCTAACTTCTTGCAGCCAATGCTGCATTTATTGTCATACTTGATTGTTTAAATATGAAAGCAGTCAAAATTATGAACCTGTCTCTTATTATGCCTTTGGCCACATCTCGTTTCAACGCGCATTCTTCTCATTTTCATCACTTCATAAATAGTCTGTATTTTTTACTTTGACTTTCATTTTCTCTTTGACTTGAACAATTGAGGAAACTTTTCAATTTGTAGCTTTTTAATCTATTTAATGTTTTATTACATTGAGGCCAGATAATAGTGTCTTTTCAAGTTTTTCTTTTTTTTTGAATGTGATGCTTTCATTGTAGATTAATATGGGTGTTTTTGGTAAAAGTGACATGATGTGTTCTAGACCTCTGGATCCGTATTCATTTTTCCTTACTTAATCTAGGAAATTGAGAATTATATATACTGAAATTATACCTCGTTGTTGTATTTTGTGTCTTACAGCTTTGGTTATCTAGGTTGATGCCATATTGAAAGTACGTAAAATATGACTTCAAGATTTATCAACCTTTAAGTATATTTTGATGTCAGTATTCTTACTGCTACTTTTGTTTGCAGTTGCTGGATAAACACCAGTGTATAAGTGTGTACCTATTTTTAACATAAACCTAATTGTAGCACTTTGTTTTATAGTAGCTTTAAAATAATATAATCACCTGTGGTTCCAGCTGCTCAGAGGGCTGAGGTGGGAGGATCACCTTAGCCTAGGAGGTCGAGGTTGCAGTTGAGTGGTGATTGTGCCATTGCACCCCAATCTTTGCAAGAGAGTGAGACCTTGTCTTAAAATAAATGAGCAAATAAAAATATAATATTGGAGTCTGTATTTTTTACTAAGAAA
Organism: Mandrillus leucophaeus; assembly: GCF_000951045.1. NCBI lineage: Eukaryota > Metazoa > Chordata > Mammalia > Primates > Cercopithecidae > Mandrillus > Mandrillus leucophaeus. Next base: position 1,542,598 of record NW_012101454.1, read on the forward strand.
ATTTAATCAGTTTAAGTTTATAATTATAATTATGCAAGGTATAGGTGTTCCCACCTTGTTTTATGCTATATGTTTCTTTTATGTTTATTGGCTTTTACTAAGGCTTGTCTTTAAGTTTTTGAAAAGTGTTTAAAAATTTAAGGACAAAATAAAAAAATATCAAAAATGAAATTAAAATTAAAATTTAAAATTAAAATATTAAAGATTAAGAACAAAATATAATTTGAATTCAAATAATCATTTGAATGTTTCATATGGAAGATTTTGATACAATCTTGGGTTCTAAGAGATATTATTAAAATATAATTGTCACTTTTTTTAAAACTTATGTTTTTGGTTAGTTTTCTAATGATATTTACAACAGTTATACTCTCAGGTTAATCAGTATCCACTATTATTCCTTTTAAAGAATAATTTCTTCATTCTTATATTCTGAATTTTTTCTCATTCTCAGAGTATATCTTTAAGTACTTTTTTTAGTATTTGTGGAGGATATAGTTTCCATGATCTTCCCATACTAAGAATGACATTCTAATTCATTAACGAACTTTTTCCCTGAAAAAGTGGTAGGGCAAGTTTTATTGTTTTAAGCGTGTTTTAAAGGAAAAGTCTGACATAAAGCTTGCATTTGGATGCTTGTATTGTTTTCACCTTGTACTTCAAAAGTTTTTAGCACAATTTATTGAAATAGGCCTTCTTTCATTGATTATTTTTCTTTTTAATTTGCTTGCATTGCTCTTGTTTTTGTTTTGTTTTCATTTTAGTTCATTAATGTTTCCTTCAGTTTTTTTTCTATTTCCGTTTTTTTCTAGAAACACTGTCATCAGTATCTATGACTTTTTTATCATTTTATTTAATTTGTCTTTTTTTCTGTGTCTGAGACTGTTTCTTAAATTTGTCATATCAGTGATTTTATTTTTTGTAGCATTAATTATGCTTTTTGTTAATTTTTTATTGGGAAAAATATACATGTATAGTTTACTGTCTTCATCATTTTAAGTGTACAGTTTAATTGAATTAAATATGCTTTTAACTTCAAATTCGCTTATGCTTTTTAGCACTTCTAACATGACTTAATTCTCTCATTAAATGTTTAGTTTTCTTACTCTTCATTCTTTCTTGCTGTACTTTCTTTTCATCCTAGAATTTCAAAAAGTGATCTTAAAATATTTTTTACTTATAGGATACATCATTTTCACAAGTTTACTTATTTGTGTGTTCAGGTTGGTATTTTCTTTACCTTGATTTGCAGTATTTGTTAGTAGACCTAAGGTGGCCTGTTTTTTCTTTCTTTATCTTGAAATGAGACAAAAACCTTTTAGTAATTGGTTAGTCAGTAATTATTCACTTTTTGATTATGAATCTCATTTCTGGACTTAGATTAGGAGGGATATTTAGGTGCCTTGTTTCCAGCCCAGTTGCTGTTTTCTAGCAGTCTGACATCTAGGGCAATTCTCTGTACTATGGTGAGATACTCCCAAGTATTGCCACACAGTTCTCTAAGTTAAAGAGATTAAAAAAAGGTAATTTCCAGTATTCACTGCTACCAACGCACTTACTGAAGCCACCCGTCTATATAGGGTCTGCAGCTGAAAGTATGCAGTGTGCCATGCGTCAGCCACCTTCCTGCATTTCCCCCTAACAGTCGCTTTCTGAACACATATGTAATACTGAGAAAGTTAGAGAGCCTGGTTTGACGCCCCATTCCTGGGCAAGACAGTAGGGGTTGTCCACTTTTTGCTTGGGACAGAATGGATCTCAAGCCATCAATGAGGGTGGTACGAAGTGTCTCCCTGATGTCAGAGGGAATCTTGGATAGATTTTTCTTAATTCAACTTCATGACTCTTTTATATTCTATGAACTGTTGTTTTTAGTTGTGTTCATTTTTGGTTATGAGTTTTTCTGTTTTTAATGTGATTTCACTGGTAATTTAGTGGAAGTTACAGCGAGGCTGGCTCAGGAACTGTTAGCCAGGTGCCATTTAAACTGACTGTCCAATTTCTCCCTTGCCATTCCTCCTCAGGAGTCACAGCAATAGCAACAATTTTAAAAAATTCTACATTTCTCTTGAAGAAAAAATGGAGTCTAAAAATGGAGTTGGTTTATTTTATTTATTTAAGTCTATGAAAAAGAATCTAGAAAAGTTATAAAATGTGTGGGATAATAACATTAAGTTATCTTTATGAAAGTTTCCACTAACATGTAGGGAAGCTATAAATTGCTGCCTACTTAATAGCAAACAGTTACTTATTTTAAAAAAAAGAGCTGTAATTATAGGCCATCAACTACATCCAGCAGCAGCATCATTAATAACAAGTTTATGAGTACCTACTTAGGGAGTGACCTTGTTAGAGAATCTCACCCTATGCTACATATGCTGCAATTAGTGTTACCATTCAGATTAGATTGTGATATTGTTCAGTCAGCCAGTTTTAGCTCATTTTGCATACGTGATTCCGTAAGTAAAACACTTTTGTTAATAAGTAAGATAGATACCATATGTAAACTTTTCAGCAGAAATTACAAAGAATTGTGGCAAAACTTCAACTTAACACCAAAATGTAGTTAAAAACAACTTTGATTTCTTTTGTGAAGCCACATTGTTGTAGGTAATACATCACTCAAATACTCATAAATATAACTGTAAAAATTTAGATTCCAATCTAGAAAGCACTTTATAAAGTTCTCCGCAAATATTAGTTATTGATTTGCTTTTGTAAAGCAACAGCAGAAAATGTTGCTCTTATCTGATTGTAATATTTCTAGAACTAGAGCTCTCTTAAAACGTTTCCTACAAAGATTTTTTTCACTTTTTAAAGAAAAATGTTTTCCATGCTCTCACAGGATAAGTAGAGAGAGGGCAAAAGTTCAGTCTCACCTATTTAAGTTTCTGTGTAAAGGATGTTTCTATTTTTAGCACAGTTATATTTGGATTATATCGATCCGGTAATATGAGTACATGTTCTGTATTCATCTTTTTGAAAAAAAATTATACACAGCAGGTACACCTTCAGAATGTTAAATGAAAGCTCCTGTTCGCATAGGAATGTGTATGTTTATTTGTGCTGAAATCCTGAGGTGTATATCTATGGCTTTCGTGTTAAAGATGACAAAAGAGATGAAAAAGATGGTCTTGTAAGTTAAAAGACTTTGACCTGCAGTTCTTAACCTTTTCTTTTTATTTATGCCCTCCTAATCCCAAGTCTTTTCTCCAAACCTAGCTTCTCTGAAGCCCAAAAACTCCAGCAGGCATTTCAGGCTCTATTTCTATTAACCAGCCCTGTTGACCTTCTATCCCTGCAGGCAGCCTACCTGACCATTCTTGCAAACTCTTGGACCTGTACTTTGAAAAGGTTATTGATTCTTGACATAAATCTCTTAAACATGTGGAAAGGGAACTGCTCTAGGATAAGAACACTCAACCTTTAACCAACTATGCTCCTTTTGTCAAGGTCCTTCACCCCTGTGAAAAGCAATTTTCTTTTCCTCACGAAATGGAGGTATCTTGGGTCCATCTTGCTCACTTTGCTTGGAAAGTAGGGTCCACGTCTGGACAAACAGGCCAAAGACACATGACATCTGATCTTGCTATAGAACAAAAGACTAAACAAGCCATCCAGCAGCAAGTTGCCTCTGACCTTTCTCACAGGGTGATCTGGAGAATTCTTACAAGGTGGTATTTATTAATCTCCATGAAGTATCTTGAAGGTAGATTCTATGTCATGTTCATGTATCCTCAGTGATTAGCATAGTACCTAGCACATAGTCTCAGTCACTAAATGCCGATTGATTATTAAGGGAGGTGGAGGTGTGTTTTCTAAGCTTCATTAATAACAACAGCAGCTGATTTAGCACCATTTTGCATTCAGTGTCAGAATGCTCAGACTACCAGAAGTGATCCATGGTTTCCAGTTGGAGTAATAACTTCTCATCTGAGAGGTTATGATGATGACATATGCCTTGGGGTTTGGGGAAAGAGTAAATGAAAAATATATCCCAAAGCAACTGGCTCAGTTAGATACATGATTAAGGGAGGAACAGAGGTAGGAAGAGTCAAATCTGGTTTTGCTTCCACTCCACCACCTGTTTCTAGTGGGAACTTGAAGAAGGTGTGTGACTTCCCTGAGCCTCTTTCCTCATCTGAACCATGAGGTTCACAACACCTGCCCTGCCTCCCCCAGTCATTTGCAATGATAAAGGAAGATGATTAAAAATAAAGGGGCTTACAGATGTAAGAAATTTAGTATTAGTGGAAAGAACCATGGGCTGAGATTTCTAAAAACCTAGCTTTGGCAACTAATAGCCTTCCAACGTAAGCTCACTAGACACAGGTCCATACTATGTAAAATGAAAGAGTTCAGTTAGTGTATTTTTGATGCTTTTCTTGTCAATAGTGATGGATTTGTAAAAATTCTCTTAATGTACATACAGAATTAAAATAATCACATATTTTAAATTTTAGGCCTTATGTGTACTAAGAAAATTTTGTCCATTCTGAATAATACGTGAATTTATACAATTCATTCTGCTTTCCTATATGTAAAGAATTTAGCTGTACTTAGTAACAGTCCAAACTTTCAGCAGTTGTTCTCACCTCACTGCTAATTAGTTCAGTTCCCTCCTGTTATCCATTTTTGGTGAGATGGGAAGGGTAGAATAGATCAACATGGGCTCTTTCACAGTTTTACCTGGGTTTGTCCCACAGTTTGTGGATTAATCTAGTGTATTTATTCACAAGAAGGAAAATATTGGCTCAGGACAAGAATTTCTAAACTCTGCAACCTTGACAACTACCTTCAGGTTCTTCATTTCGTAAATGTCACACCTGTCATATGTGAAAGGGCTCTTGGAGTTCCATCTAGCATTTTTCATATGGGAAACTGAGGTCCAGAGAAGCAACTTATAGAAGACACAGTGATCTGAGAAAAGGACGTCCAAAATCCCAAAAAGCTGCATGCCACATATTTGGTTACCCTACCAGGAGTTAATAAAATCTGGCACTTGCCCATAGTGCAGTGTTCACTGTGAAATCTGCCCTTTTGATTTCTTGCTTCTCTTTAAATAGAATCAGAGGTGTTCATTTTACTTCAGGTGTGACATTTTACAGCTGTTAGCACATTTAACTGCGAGATGAAGCTGGGGTAATCATATTTGAGTTCTTCAGACCATTCTCTCTTGGTCCTGGCTGAGTTTATTGAGAACGTACTCTATGCTAGCCACTGTGCTAAGTGCTTTATATGGGTTATATCACTTAATCATCCAATAAGGAAGGTTATGACTTATACGGAACTGAATTTTACAGGCGAGGAAAGTGAAATAAGAGAGGTTAAGTAATTTTCTAATGCTCTATAGAGTACATGGTAGGCCAGAGATGAATTCAGTCTAAGTTAACTACCCTTCATGCTTGGCACATGGTTGAAAGAACAAGAAGTAGATGTTGTCAATAACAATTGCAAATCCTCCAGAATCACCTAAGTGTATGGATTTTCTGGATTCCTTAGCACATAGCCATATATGTGTGTGTGCATATACATTGTTTTTGTAGATTTATATATAAATAATGTGTCTAATGTCTAAGTACTTTTGCCCTTTTTTACGTTATTAGTTTATACTGGTGGGGGAGATTAGCCTTAATATTTATTAGAGGGAGAAAAAGTTATTTTCACAGCATCCTGCACATAGCAACTCTTCAATGAATGCCTATTGAATTGATCCTTATTTTCTAAGGAAAATGGCATTGAATCAGAACGAGAAGATCCAGGTTTTAGTCCTGGTTTTAATGGTGATTCACTGTGAGGACGAGACCAGGTTGGTTGTCTTCTCTAATCTTTAGTCTTCCCATGTCTAAAATGAGTTCAGAAGAGCCTACAGTTGGAGTATCCACTGGGCATTCAAGCCTATCTGACTGGCTAGCCTGGTGTTGTCAGGCTTCCAAAAGATCAATCCAGGCTAGGACTTAGGATGAGCATAGACCTCATCAGTGAGGGGGTAGGGAATTGTAGGGATTTCTGAGCAGCACTGTTGTGTCTTTATACCTTCTTCCAATCTAGTCATTGAGAAAACTTGTGATTAGATTCCTTGCCAGGTGCACTAATGCTCTGAGCATCTGCTAAAGGCAGGTAAGTAAGAATTGTACCACTTGTGCTGTGGTAAGAAACTAAAAGAGCCAGATTTTGTGCCTTACAAAAATAACATTTCCACATACGGTCCTACTCTAGAAACTGTTCAAGCATAGAAGCTCCTAGGAGCCAGTGAGGGTGCAAGGAGTAATAGCCACACCAGCAAGATGGCCAGAGTGACGAGGTCAGGAAGAATGTAAGCAGTGTGAGTGGGGCAGAATCAAACTAAAAAGTTTCAAAATCACCTCTCAGCACCAAGAGCAGTAACAAGAGCTGTGGCAGTGCAGACCTCATGGCCTTTTGCATAACAGGAGGGAGCACTTTACAAGGAACTTAGGAACCCTCAGGTTCTGGGCAGTTAGCCACTGGCATCCAAGGGGGTCGAATAAACCTGTCCTTGATTCTTCCATCTTCCCCTTATCATCCTTCCCACGTGTCCCCACCAACTTGGTAAAAACCAAGGGAATACAGGTTGCAAACCCAAGAGAGGGCTGAGGTTTAGGAGGTGCTATAGTCTCCACAGGTTCACATTGCTAGTCTGAAAACTCCACATTTCTGTCCTTCTGTCAGACTCACTCACTTCTGATAAGAAAACCTCTTAGCCTTACTTGATTACAGTAATAGTAAAAGTTTATGGTCCCTCATGTATACAGTCTTAAATCCAAAATGCCCCCAGTCTTTTTTGTAATTTTGTGTCAAACTAATTTAGTGGTACAACCTGACCTAACAGGATGCTATTTACAGTCTTTATGTACCTCACTTAGTGGAAATATTCATGTTTGGTGGCAAAAATAAGTCATGTGTTTGACTATAGAGTGCCTCTAAAGACCCTGCTGTGGATAATAAACAATTTGTAGAAGATACGTCTTAACTACCTTTCTGAAGTTAGAAGAATGCTGACTTCCAAAAACATCTGGCCCCAAGGATTTCAGACAAGAAATTGTGAACCCATAAGTTGTTTCCTTAAATTTGGGAGTATTTATTGATCCCCTAAGGAAAGTGAATGATTCGTTCAGTTTGTTCTTCTTCCCTTACAAAGAAAACAAAGCGGGGGAGGGACAAGCAAAACAAATGTAAACTGTTACTCTTATGCTAATAAGCTGTAGCAGAAGCTATTGGGGATCTGAGTCTTTAAAAGAAGCAGATCTTTTGGAAGACAGAAATCTGGATCTGTACGTTTCTTGCAATTAAAATAAAAAATATATATCAGAGATTTCCCTGTGCAACTGCAGTCCTCCTCTCTCCCTTTGCAGCCGAGCTGCTGAGCAGAATGTGCTTGCAACTCACAGGACCATAGCGCCACCTTTCTTGCAGATTTGGAATAAATCTTCACACTGCCAGGTTTGGAATTAAATCACACTACCAGCTCACTTGCCTGCTTATGCCGTTCAGTTAGCTAGGCTTAGCAAGGAAACAGTTCCTTGACACTCAAACCATAAAGGAAGAGCTGCAAAGAGGGCAGTAAAAAGTGTTTTCTTCTCTTGGTCCCTGAGCAATTAAATTGGTAACCTAATCTGATGTTAGGGAGTATAGACCATAAACTGTGTTTAATTAGTTTGCACCCAGTGTCATTTCACACAGTAGACACTTTAATTTACAACTTGCTGCACTGCAGCACTTTTCTAGGCCTTTTACTATGTAATAAGGCATTCTTGTAGCTGCTGAGGCTTTACAAATATAGATACACTTTCTTAGTTCAGATTTTTTCTTTCTTTTCAATTTTCAGTTGCAAATCAAACATGCAGTTACAGAAGCAGAGATTCAAAAATTGAAGACCAAGGTAAGCACCGAAACATGGTGTTTGAATTTTACTTTTTAAACTTCAGATACTATGAATAAATTCAACCCTAGGATTTGTCCCTGTATATTTGAAAGAATACAAATGTGATAGATTCATTTTCACTGTTAGGTACATATACAAACTTGCCAGTGAGAGCAAACACCCACATCCCTCTCAGTGCAAATTACACAATATTTTAGATATATATATTTATGTATTTGCACATATGTGGCCTCTGAGATTTCCTTAAGTAATGTTTTTAATGGTTCAAGCTTGCAAAGTATGTTTTGATTACTAATTCCTTAAGCAAAGCTACTATATCTCCTCTTTACTTACCTTATTATAAATAGATTTAATCATTTATTTGTAGGAACAAATTTAGTATAGCACATCAATTTTTTATAAACAAGTTCTAATTTCTAATAATTAAATATTATAAACTTAATACATGCATAATTTATTTTAAGTGCCAGGTACTACTGGAAATTTTTAGTTGTTTGGTTCATATAATTTAAATTTGTGGGGGAGAAAAGGTCTTGATAAAGGGGAGTATGTATTATTAGTCTATATATTTTAATTGACAAACTTTAAGGCACTTGTATGAGACCCAATTCTAGCAATTTTGTTTAGTTTTATCAAATATACAATTTCAAAGATTTAAAAATATATTTTAAATTACTTTTAAAGCAATATTCTTTATTGTTTCCCTGGTCTGTTAAAAATTAAGACATAATCACCCCCCAACCACCACCACCACCACTAATGATCTGTTTTGTTGTTCACATTGAACACTTGTTTTGGTTTCTCCATGTGTTTTAAATGGAGATGAATTACCAAGGCTATTTTGGTTAAATGCTATTCTCAGCTAATTTACTCTGCAGCTCTGTAGTCAAAATACATCTATACGTCATTCACAGTGTTAGTCCAGCTCCGTGAATAATAATTTCAAATTAGTAGTGGTTGCTAAATAAACAACTTGATACAAAACATTGCTTAATAAAAGATGCAGTAAATAACCTATTCCTGTTTTAAATTGTTATTGTCTCTTGACAGAAAGAATTGAAGATTTTTTAAATTGTTGTTTTAAAATGATCTCTTTTTCTCTGTGATTGTAAATGTTTTAATGGAGCTTATGTATTAGACTATAGACATTTAACTTAGAAAATACTATAAATTAGCATTTTATATTTTTTCATCATTACGGTGGGCATGTAATATCCACAGATTAACACTTTATTATGATTCTTTATTATTCATTTCGATAATAGAATTCCTAATCTTGAAATTGTTTTGGCTGCTTTCTAACTTTGTAAACTGTTTTGCAAATGTGTTTAGTTAAAAATATTTGCAAAAACATAGATATGTGTGTATGTAAATACATGTTTACTTTTGCTAAATGCTATATGATTTTGAACATTGATAGTTTATAATGACTTTTCATCATTTTGAACTTTAAAGAAGGCATATAAAGTAGATAAAGTACCAGTTTGAAGGCCAGAGAGTTATTGGGAATGACTTTTGAGCCCTCACCTAAATGATTAGTCTTGGATTTCTGTAGAAATGAGGGTATTAGATTAGTTTACTGTCTATTCCTAAGAGTCCCTAGAAGCAGAAAAACAAAAAGCTGGTTACGGCTTTCTGTTCCGTGGGAGGGACTTAAATTAACCAAGCAACAGTTTATACTTTTACTTACATTATCTTTTATATTTTTATGGGAATTTAGGTTTATAAAGCTTGAGAAGTTCATTACACTACCTGTAAAATAGTGAACTGTAGACTGTGTTCATGTTCATTGAAATAAAGAACAGAATAAGATCATCAAAAGGTTTAAAAGCAGAGTGAAAGTGGTTAATGTTTATCAGATGATTCTTGTGCCCAAGGAGCTATTTCAAGCATACTGATGTGTTATATCACAATTCTGTTGTATGGATGATATAATTGAGTCTTGGAGAACTTCAATTACATGTCCAAGGTTTAATGGCCAATAATGGCAGAACTGGGATTCAAATCTATGCTGAATGACTCCAGAGACCCCTTCTTAACCATTAGGCCATACTGTGCTTCTAACTCCTCTCTCCTCCCTGCCCCTCTCCACTCCCTTTTTAGTTAACTTTTTATATATGATTGTATATTTTTTAAAAACTCTCAAAACATGTTGACATTCGTTTTTAATATTTGAAAGAGATGCCTATCAAACTCTGAAACATCTTTTACTGCTCACAGCATTTCAGATCACATGATGTGATGGAAATACCATGCGATGTGGAATCCAATCCATGTTTTATTATCAAATGTGTGACCTTGGACAAATCATTTCACTTTTCAAGGCTTCCATTTTATCATCTATGGATTTATAAAAATAATACTTGCTTTTCTCATCTTAAGTGGTTTCAGTGATTATTTATGATAACAGAACTTGATCTACAACATGCTATAAAAATGAGAGATTTTTGCTACAAAATGGCCAAATTATCTTTTCCTTGACGTTTGCTTTCTCCAGCTGCAGGCAGCAGAAAATGAGAAAGTGAGGTGGGAACTAGAAAAAACCCAACTCCAACAAAACATAGAAGAGAATAAGGAAAGAATGTTGAAGTTGGAAAGCTACTGGATTGAGGCCCAAACATTATGCCACACAGTGAATGAACATCTCAAAGAGACTCAAAGCCAGTATCAGGCCTTGGAAAAGAAATACAACAAGGCAAAGAAGTTGATCAAGGATTTTCAACAAAAGTAAGCAACTTCTAATGACTAAAGAATAGTTATGTTTGTCTAAAGAAGGTTTATGTCCAATAATTTTGTAATATCTAGTGGAATAGAAAAGATGACTTCAGAGATATCTTTCCTATCCAGGAGCATAGTTACAGCGTAAATACACATTAAGTTTTGGAAGTCACTTCTATTACTTTTTCATGAGATTATGTTTTGTATATTTTATAGTTTTTGACTACCAGGCCTCTTGGCTATTTTTGATAATTAATTGTTGTTAGTAACTGTTAAAACATCTGAATTTCTTTATTCTTTTTGAAACACCTCTGTGATTTAGAAGCAAGAAGCCCAGCTGAAAGTCATACAGAATGACTGACTATTGGATGTGGAGCACGCAAGCCGCAGCTGGGGCCTGAATCAGGCTGCTCCTCTATTCTTAGATCAGTAGCTACAGAATTTCCCACTACAGACAGCGCACATATCGACTAGCAAGGCCCCCTGCCCTGCCACTCTGCATTTCTCAGCTGTTGAGAGAATCAGGAGGGCCTCAGTTCACTGCAGGGAGAGAGACCATTACCACATTCTGTTTTTGATTTTCCGCAGCTGTTTCTGAGCTACTGCTCCTTTGCTTCCATCTCTTGGATCTCGATGTAATGTCACGGAGACTGACCACGGAGATTTTTACTAGATTTTTTTCATCAGTTACTTCTGGCTAGTTAGAACAAATAAGTAGTGCCAATACCTTTTCTAGCTTTCCATGTCAAGCCTCAGAAGCTAAGCATATATGTAAGATTCACCATATTTCTATTATTTCCTATTATGGAAAGGATGTTTTTAATATTTAAAAGAGATTGCTATCAAAAATTTCTTGATAAAAGGGGAGTAATTATTCTCTGTGACTATAAATTCAATACATCACTGTTTTAACTTTTTGCCAAAATCTTTTTCATGAAATAATTTTATAGTAAATTTTGCTAAATTTGCATATTCTATTCCAGGTTTTCAAAATGGAGTTATTTCTCTTTTCCCCCTATTATCCTTAGGTCTATAAGTGAGTGCCCCTCTTGATGTTTCTGACCCACCCAGCCCCTCTTCACTGTTATTCATTGAAATCTTATAGTTATCTTTTTTGAACTCTTATCTAGTTACATCAGTTTACTGTACTACGCTTATGACATTGGAAAAATGGAATTACATCTACCTGACAAGTAATTGTCTCCACTAAATTAGCCAACTTGGATCATTAGTGCAGTCATTCCTATCTAAATATGTATGGGTGTTCTAGAATCAGGAGCTACAAAAGAAAATTATAATAAGCTATAATAAGCAGAATCAAATCATTTTTCTTTGCCTTGTGACCCATTAAAGATGTTTTGGTTTCTTTCATTACTATACATTTTCCTCTAACTGATTGAATGTTGTCCATTTAAATAACTGTTCAGTTGCTTATCCTACTATGCAGTTTATTGTTTCAGATAAGAACTTTCATTTATTGAGTGTATGATATAATCAGAACTATTATTTTCTTCTTAAGAGAGCTTGATTTCATCAAAAGACAGGAAGCAGAAAGAAAGAAAATAGAAGATTTGGAAAAAGCTCATCTTGTGGAAGTGCAAGGCCTCCAAGTGCGGGTGAGTTGTGTTCCCTAAGACACTAAATAATAAGATGGTTTTGCTGTACTTGGGAGAGGTGTGCTGGTTTAGAGTTTTATGAATGGATTTGTTTTTCCTAGATTAGAGATTTGGAAGCTGAGGTATTCAGGCTACTGAAGCAAAATGGCACTCAAGTTAACAATAATAACAACATCTTTGAGAGAAGAACATCTCTTGGTGAAGTCTCTAAAGGGGATACCATGGAGAACTTGGATGTCAAGCAAACATCTTGCCAAGATGGCCTAAGTCAAGGTTTGTTTAACCCAACCACAAAAATCATTTTTCATAACTGTATAATTGGCCTTTTATTTTTCTTTTTCTGGCCCAGAGATTTAAAAGTTGGAAATACCTTCCTTCTATGGGAAAGAAGAAAAAGCTTGTCAAAATAGGAGCCAATCATTTTAGCTCTTATCTTATCAAAAATAAATACTTCAATATGTAGAATTAATAAATCCCAGCTAAAGACAAGCTAAATACTATTTTTAAATCATCATAAAATTGACAGATTTAATAAACTGCCTTATAAAGTGTATAGTTCATCCTATCTAGGATGAACTACACTACTTACGTGTTAATGAATAAGATTTAGATTTTTTTTTTTTTTTTTTTTTTGAGAGTCTCACTCTGTCATCCAGGCTGGAGTACAGTGATGCAATCTCAGCTCACTGCAACCTTCGCCTGCCAGGTTCAAGCGATTCTCATGCCTCGGCCTCCCCAGTAGCTGTGATTATAGGCATGTGCCACCACGCCCGGCCCATTTTTGTATTTTTAGTAGAGGTGGGCTTTTGCCTTGTTGGCCAGGCTGGTCTCGAACTCCTGACCTCATGTGATCCACCTGCCTTGGCTTCCCAGAGTGCTAGGATTACAGGCATGAGCTGCCGCGCCCAGCCAAGCTTTAGAATGTTTAAGTCACTAGAATAAAGATCTTTTTCATAATATCAGAAGGCAGACTGCTGCTTTCAGCACTTGAGATTTATGTAGTTAACGAAGTCCATATAGTTTTGTGCTTTTACCATGGTGTACTCATGTATACTTAGGTCTTTCATGTCAAAGACGAAATAAGACCAAAACACTGGAGACATTTTGTATTATAAATGATTATAGATGATTATCTTCATTCATACACCAACCATAAATAAATTACTTATGTTCTTACACACACACCATTCTTATTCTTAGATTGTACGTGTATGAACATGAATGACTTTTAATATCTGTGGTGTATTTGCAAATTAGAAAACATAATAATTATAAAGATAAATACACAGGAATGTGTGGCTTCATCTTTTTAAATATATACATAGTAGTCCCTGGAAAATGAAAATAAAAGAATGTAGTGCAGCGGGGTTGTCATGACAGGACCGACAACTCAGAGGCAACACTTTGACGTGCAGTAAAACCCTGTTATAATGGGCTTTTTAGAGTTTTCATGATCTTTCTCACATATTAAAATGTGTCCAGTGAGGTTTTCCTGATAAGCAAGTTTTTATATCCTATCATGAACTTTTAGAACTAAACTCTTAGCCATTAAAAATGGAAAATATTAGAAATCTTCATTTAAAATTAAAATGATATCTGGAGATTTGAATCCATTCACTGGGTTTATATCCTTTTAATGGGTTTTCCCTAAACAGGATGTAATTTATAAATAGTGCCTCTTAGGCAGCTGAAAGAGGAGGATTTAGCATTAGCATTACCACTAAGTGAGGAGCTGTGTGACTTCAGGAAGAGTATTTAGCTTCTCTGGGTTGATATTACTGTGTATAGTATTTTAAAAGTAGTATTTCTTTCTTCACCACTTTTGAGACTATATGATTTAGTCATATGATTTATATGAGACTATATGACTCAAAACACTTCACCTGTTTTGAGACTATATGATTTAGTCTTTGAAGCCAAAAAAGTAATTTATTCGAGCTCTTATGGAATTATAATTTTTATACCTGGAACACTATAAGATTGATATCTAAAGAAAAGCATCAGAAATCAAACCAAATTTTTTACCTTTTTGAATATTTTAACTTTTAAAAAATTATAGTTTATATGTAATAAATACATATTCCTGCTGTGGCATACACAAAATATGAGCAGTATCTAGTAGCTTTTCATTTCTATTCATTTCTTTCAGTTTAGACATCTGTATCTTGTCAAACATATAATTAATGGTATTTATTAAATAATATGACTATGGAAGATCAACACACTATACTATTAACATGCCGATTTGGATCAAAACCTTACATTTCTTCTGAACCCTTTTTCTATTCTACACCCTCCATTTTGCCACATAATTGTCAGTTTCCCTAGCAACACTGTCGGTTCACAGTGAGATATGGAGACTACTAATTCCTACTGAAACCAATCCGTGCTTGTGCAGTAGAGGTAGAATCGGTCATCTCAGATATTAGTAGCATACATATCAAGTGCTCTTCTAGTTTTGCTGTGAGGACAGTCAGTGATAAATCTCTTTGAATTTCAGTTGCTTGATCACATAAACTAAAATGGCTTGGTCAGTAGCTGGATAGGAATGCTCTGGAAAGCACTTTTCTAAATTGATCCTTTGCTTCTGTTGCTAGGGAACGCTGAAATACTAGAGGTTTAGAAAGAAAAGTAAGGCTGCAGACCTAACATAGGCCATTCCACATTTAAAAATCCACCACCACCGTTTTGTACCAGGAGAGGGATAGCACTTCCAGTAGTTCCCAAGGCTCCTGC
>NW_012101454.1:1557620-1558447 GCF_000951045.1 Mandrillus leucophaeus
GGGCCAGGTTCTCCTGAGGAAGAACAAGGTGAGGCCAGCCACCACGCCCTGCTAATTTTGTTTTTTGCATTTTTGGTAGAGATGGGGTTTCACCATGTTGGCCAGGCTGGTCTCGAACTCCTGACCTCAGGTGATCCACTTGCCTTGGCCTCCCAAAGTGTTGGAATTATAGGCGTGAGCCACCCATGCCCTGCCCCAGTTTTTTAATTATATTGTTCAAAACTTCTAGAATATATTACTGAAAGAGATGTGTAAAAAATTTCACATTGTGATTGTGGACTTATCTATTTTCTGGCTATGTCAGTTTTATGTGTTTTAAGGTGATGTTAATAGATATATTCAGTTTAGAATTGTTCAGTCTTTCTGGTAGATTGTCCTTTGATCATTAGGAAGTATTCCTCTTTATTCCTAGTATTTCACCTTACTATATACTTTATCCAGTATTTAGAGAGCTGTGTCAACTATCTTTTGATTAGTGTTTGTATTGCATATCTTTTTTTATTCTTTTGCTTTCAACTTTTCTATATCTCTTGTAAACAGTATGTAATTGTTGTTTTTTTATTACAGTCTATCTCTATTTTTTAAATGCACTTTAAAAGTTGCTATTTAATTTATTTACTAATATGTAGAGTTTAAATCTAACATCTTACTATTTGTTTCCTATTTGTTCTTTTGTGTTTTCTTGCCTTCTTTTGGATTAATCAAGTGTTTTCTTCTTATTTCATTTTTCTCTATATTAGATTTTATTCTTCTTTTAGTGGATACCTACAGATATAATTTATAAATTCTAATTGATAAATAATAATATTTGCAGGACAGGCCAGGTG
>NW_012101454.1:1559892-1562409 GCF_000951045.1 Mandrillus leucophaeus
GTAGAGGTAGAATCGGTCATCTCAGATATTAGTAGCATACATATCAAGTGCTCTTCTAGTTTTGCTGTGAGGACAGTCAGTGATAAATCTCTTTGAATTTCAGTTGCTTGATCACATAAACTAAAATGGCTTGGTCAGTAGCTGGATAAGAATGCTCTGGAAAGCACTTTTCTAAATTGATCCTTTGCTTCTGTTGCTAGGGAACGCTGAAATACTAGAGGTTTAGAAAGAAAAGTAAGGCTGCAGACCTAACATAGGCCATTCCACATTTAAAAATCCACCACCACCGTTTTGTACCAGGAGAGGGATAGCACTTCCAGTAGTTCCCAAGGCTCCTGCTCATGAGATGCAGGTGTCATGCTCCCCACTTTCTACCGACTGTCCAATTCTGTTTGCTTTTCAGGCACTAGAGTGGTAGGATGAGTGGTTTAGCATGTTTTTGGGCATTGAGGTAGTTCATGAAGCAAAAGAATAATCAAGTGTAGATCAATGAAAATGGTCAGAATGAAATAGTAAAAGGAAGGGAAGGCAGGCAAAGGAGGAAGGAAGGAAGAGCCTCTGAGCAGCCGTTCCTTCATGTGTACTCATGCTCATCCAAAATGATGTGACTCTCAATATTGAATTACAGATTTTTGATGAGTAAAAGCTTTTTCCAAACCATACAGAAATTTAGCACAAATTTAAAATTATGTTTGACCACCATTTGTGTGTTTATCTCTAAAACCTAAGCCAACTCAAGTATTATTAAAATTTTGATAACAATCATCAATACAAATTTGTTATTGAATGTAATCTAACACTTTTTTCTTATCATGATTACAGAAAGCTGATGTAACAAATTTTTTTCCACCAAGAGCCATAACAGACCCCAAATCCATTCTAGTTTATACTAGTGTGCTGGTCAAGTATTTTCCTTGTGCTCCAGGAGAGGAAAAATGATAATTATGCCCTGCTGCTCTTTCATGCTTGTCATTTCTTAGTGCCTAAATAATGCCAGGATTAGGATAAAAACAGAGAATAGGTATGTTAGCGTGATCTTGGTAGGCTAAAAGCTTGTAATATTAGTTTTATTGGATTTTCTAGAAAAGTCACAGAAGCAACACATTCTGAGCTTCTAGAAATTCCAGGATCCTTATGTTGATACCGTTTGCAGCTTCAAATATTTTGTAGGCTGGTTTGCTAAAGGATTATGCATATCCCACAGAGATACTGAAAGAAAGACTAGAGCCAGTAGGTGGAAGTTACCTATGAAGGCATATTCTGGCTGTTTTACCATGAGAGATCAGGAGTAAATATGATATCATTTTAAAAATTATTTTGAACACTGAAAACCTGCTTCCAGGAAGGCTGTAGGTGGCACACTGACTTGTAAGAGAAAGTGTGGCTACTAGGCAGAAAGAAAGTACTAGGTCCTGCTGATTATACTGCAAGGTATATGATTTGTGGGATCAAGGATGAAAGAGGAAAAGTTTGGTAGGAGACAAATAAATAGAATTTAAGGTACTATGTAAGCATCTCAAAAGATGAGAGGGAGTTCAAAGAAGAGAAAATTGAATAACATTAGCATAACTTTTTTCTGATTCATAGTCTTTATGTTAAAAAGGTAGAGCCATTTGAAATGGCATAGTGTGTTCCTGGAGTGAAAGTGGGCTTTGACTGCAGAAAGGTTTGTACATAATTTTGTAAGCATTGCGACCCATTCACAGTCTTGAGGCATAACAGGAACTTAGTCACTTGCAGGTCTGTAAATGTAACTCAAGGATTTCTGTGAAGTTTGAATACTGCTACCAAGTGCTGCTTCATTTCCTTCTCACACCTACCTACTCCGTCAGTGGACCACCAGTTAGGTGATACTGCATGTTATCTTCCCAAAAGTGTGAACAAGGAGGGTTATATAAAGCATTTTATACTTTGTTCCCTTAGTTGCTTACTGTTCCTTAGCTCTAATGAAAACTGAGCAAGAAGAAAATATTTAAATTGCAAGATTATAGGAAGGATTATAAAAGATTATAGGAAAGTTATAATCTTTCCTATAAGCTCATAGAAAAGTCTAGACTTTCATAATAGATTGTGGCTGAAAGTAATTACTCAGTCTTGGATTTTTTCAAAAATAGGAATATTTCTTAGGTACTTCCCAGCTAATTTTAAACTATCCTAGAGGAAGGAGCATAAGAATATGAAAATAATCCCTTTTATTTCCTCTCCTCTCTCTTACTCTTTTTCCGCAAAATGGTTTGGCTGTTGCAGTAAGACCCCAGATACCCCGAAAGTAGATCCCCAAGGTGGTAGTCTGCACGTGTACCCTAAACTCAACTTCCCTGATCCCAGACCCAGAAATTGTAGACATGTGAGTGGAACTCTGAGTCAGCTTACATATTGAATCGAGCCAATTCTGTGGTCATCAGGCCTCATCTACTTGGTATTTGCTTCTTGTGACCCAGTTGTTAGAGAATCTTATTTCTCTGTATTTACTCACTTCTCTGAAATTTACTCAGATTTAATAAATAGGGTCTTTAT
>NW_012101454.1:1564089-1567098 GCF_000951045.1 Mandrillus leucophaeus
GTAGTTTGTATATGACGTGTTGCCCTGGGCTCCTACATAGTTTTCAAGGTGGGGCACGGTGTTCACGGAAGATATATATTAGATTTTATTCTTCTTTTAGTGGATACCTACAGATATAATTTATAAATTCTAATTGATAAATAATAATATTTGCAGGACAGGCCAGGTGCGGTGGCTCATGCCTGTAATGCCAGCACTTTGGGAGGCCAAGGTGGGTGGATCACTTGAGGTCAGGTGTTCGAGACCAGCCTGGCCAACATGGTGAGACACCGTCTGTACTAAAAATACAAAAATTAGCCAGGTTTGGTGGCAGTGCCTGTAATCCCAGCTGCTCAAGAGACTGAAGTAGGAGAATCGCTTGAACCCAGGAGACTGAGGTTTCAGTGAGCCGAGATCAGGCCACTGCACTCCAGCCTGGGTGACAGAGTAAGACTCTGTCTCCAAAAAAATAAATAAAAGAAAAAAAGATATTTACAGGAGAGTACAAGCTGAGTATTCATTAAGATATCTCTGATTCATGTGTTATAGTTCTTAAATTAGCTTTTTATAAATATTGAAGGGCAATGAGCTACAGGTTATACTCCCTGGAAAATACCTTGAATATGGTTTTTTGTTTTTGTTTTTCTTTTTTGTAATTAGTGGAGTGCATATTTGTATATCTTAACAAACAATTTAATTGGAGATGGAGTTAATACATTTTTATGAGATTTAAGCTGTTTACATAGTTGTGTTCGGGAATAGTGAGTTGTTTCTAAAATGTTATGGATGAATTGCTTGGCTCAGAATAAGGGCCAGGTTCTCCTGAGGAAGAACAAGGTGAGGAACTTGTTCTTCTAGATACTGAGATTCATTATGAAGTAAAAGTGATTAAGACCATGTGGTGTAGTCCCAACAACTGTCAAGTGAACTAATATGCAGAATACGGAGTCCAGAAGCAGACTGACACATTTACGTCAATTTGAGAATAATACAGAGCAGACACTGCAGTTCTGTGGGTAAAGGATGGACTAATAAATGGTGCTAGGAAAATTGACCATCCATATGGAAAAAAATGAATTGGATTCCACCTCACATTATTCATGAAATGAGTTCCAAATGGATTACAGTCTCAAATTTGAAAGACAATACTTAACACGCTTAGAAGAAAATGTAGGTTTCATATGATTTCTTAAGACACAAAAATTCCAAATCATAAAAAGGTTTGGTAAATTTGACCACAGTAATATTAAGAAAATCTGATCATTAAAAGACATTATAAAGTACATGGAAAGAAGCCGAAAATTGAAGAGGATATTTGTAGCATGTATAACTAAGAAAAAAATATTGTTGTCCACAATAAATTGAGAACTCACATAAATCGTAGGAAAAACACAACCAACATAGTAGAAAAATGGGCAAAATGCATAAGAAGTTCACAAAAACAGGAACCTAAACGTTAGTAAACATAGACATTCAACTTCACTAGCAAAAATCAAACAATTGGCAAAGATAAAGTTTCACAGTAAAATGTGATAGCCAGAACATGGAAAAACGGGAAAATTCATAAAACTGTTTCATTAAAATAATTTAGCATTATCCATTAAAATAGAAGATGTGAAAATCCTATGGCCCAGCAAATTTACTTCGATGTGTATATGTATCCTCCAGAAACTCTTGTCAATGTATACCAAAAGGCATATTCAAAAACATTCCATGTAGCATTGTTCGTATAGCTGCAGTAAAAAAGTTAATTAATTTTAGTTACACCTTTCAACATAATGTTGAGCAAACAAACCAGCTAACTAAAAAACAATTTGCAGAATATTATATACAATTCACTACCATGCATCTGAAGTTTAAAAGCAAGAAAGACTAATCAATATATTCTTTAGGGATAAATTTATGGAATAACTAGAAGAAAACACAGGGGTTACAACTAGAAATAGAGAACAGAGAGGGCTTCAAAAGTAATAATTTTATAGTTTAGGCTTGATGGAGGTACAGGGTTGTCTTTTTTTTGTTTTTTCATATGACTTACATTGTTGGTATACATTTGTATGTAAATGTTTTAGAATAGAAACTTTAAAATAATTAAAAGGTAAGAATAAGCAAACCACAAAAGATATTTTAGGCTAAAAAATACATATTAGTTTAATGTTTAGTAAGAAAATAAAAAAGGATAGCATCAGCCAGACATTTATATCCATAAGGGTGTTCCTAAGGTCATTGGAGTCCTCCTCCAAGACATCATTTTTCTTTGTCCTTTTTGCCAATCTCTTGAGCCCTCAAAATTAGCAGCTCTTTTCAGATACCTGTGGATTTGAAGCGAGGCCAGACTCCTACCACCGCATCTGATTTATTTCCTGATAGAGTTTGAGAGTGCATTAAGCATTCTCTTTTAGCATTGGAACCTATAATTTTAAAGTAAGGTTAAAGGCGTGATCAAAGCCAGAATTGATTAGATGGAAAGTCGCTAAAAGAAAAGTGAATGCCTGCACTACATTGTCAGGAGACTGCCGTACAGGAGCGTTAGGCACAGAGCAATGAGGTAAGTGTTTCATGCTGTCACACTGTTTAGTTCTAAACTGGAGCCTGGGGAATTCTAGAGTACATTCAGCCTTTTCAAAAAAAAAAAAAATTATGCATACCAATACAATATGGTAAACTTTCACAATTTTCATTTTTCTTGAAAACTTATTTTCAATTTTGTTTAATCCCCAATAAATAATTTTGACCATGAAATATTGAATTGCACTAATTAAAGGGTGAACATTCCTGATAAATCACTCTGGGAAATTTTAATGAACAAGCCAAGTGAATGAGAAATCAATATTTATTGATTATTTTCTGGCATATCATTAAGGCCAAAATCTGTCCTCTTACTTAAAAAGCAAAGCACCTAAATTGCCTGTCTAGTTTTGTGCAAGTTTTGAATCTGCCTACTTGTAAACAATTGAAACTTTTGTTGCCAAATCAATGAGACATTCTAAAGGAGGTATTCAGTGGCAAATTGACAGCTCTGCTTCATTC
>NW_012101454.1:1567408-1587678 GCF_000951045.1 Mandrillus leucophaeus
TGCTTTAAGAGGAAACACTATGTTACTTTGTCAGAATGAGCTTTAACTTCGTAATTTTCTGTTCATTTTAGGAAAAGTGGGCTACTTTCTTTTGGCTTTTGAATTTTACTTGCTTTTAATAGAACAAGATACATTATGATCTTTTATAAGTAAAGATCATTTTAACCCAAATGTGAGTAATTTGTTTTCAAGGAAACTTCAGAAGTTCAGAAGACTGCTGTATTCCAAATTATTTCTTATATTGATATATGGTCTGATTCACCATGATATATACATGATATATGGTCTGGTTCACCTGGCTTACCATGAAATTCTAATTCTAGATTAAATAATAACTGTATAGTTATACTAAGATAAAATTGACTAGACTGGGATATCAGGGTAGAGGGATCTAAAAGTATGAAGGAGAAGATGCTACCCAGCGTAGTTTGTATATGACGTGTTGCCCTGGGCTCCTACATAGTTTTCAAGGTGGGGCACGGTGTTCACGGAAGATATCTAACAGCCAAGAGGGAAACATGACCAGTCACAGAGGTTGAAGCATCTGTAAAGTTAAAACTGAACAGATGAACAGTTATTTAGTACCAGAAAATTCTGCTCTGTGTATGGTTCTGAAAATTGTGCCAACCATATTATTTCAGTAATTAGAGTATCAAGGTCCGTCAGGTTATGACTGAGTTCCTTTAAGTAGACATGAAATACTTCTGTTTGAATACTATGGAGTAATGACGTCTAAGACCTATAGGGAATAAATCCACTTACAAGGAAACTAAAGAAACATTAGAACATAGTTATACCAAAAAAGACTGTTGCTTGTGAGTTTTTGATGACACTGAGGGTTTTTTTGAACATTGAAAAAGTCATTCAGATATTAATTTTTGGTTTTAAGTTAATGTTTGATTTACTCAAGTTACATTATCAAAAACCTAATTCTTTAAACTTTTTAATTTGTTGAAAATCACTGTTAAGGGATTTTTAATATTTAGTTGATTTACAAACTTTATTACAAACTATTTCCAAGCTTAACTAATGAAACACCTATAAAAATTTAACGACACATTTACAAATTTGTTATATTCCATTTTCTATTTAAGTACTCTTACTAGGAGACTGACAGTCTTTGCAAGTACTTAAAAAATTCTTACACACACTTCCAAGGATTGTGAACCTTAAGTTTTCTTACATTTTCTAATGCTTTACATAACAAAATCTTTTCGTGATGAACGATGCTTTCCTTTTTAGGGAAATAACTATCATCTCAAGTAACTGAGTTTACTTTCTTTAAGAGGCGTACAATCTGGATTCTTCCTGTACTAATCAAGGATGCTATTGTATCACAATATGTAATGGGAGGGTGCCTACTTAGCATGCTTGGGGTTACCTAATATCCACAGATTTTGATTGAGAAACTGATTAGATTCTTGTAGGCAACCCTGAGTGAAAACACAGAATCTCATTTATTGTTGCCATGTCAAAGACACTACAACGTCAGTGTCAAGAAAAGGACATTCACATATCCTACCTCCCATGACCCAACTTATCCACATGATGTCATAGTTCTACTCATAGATGCCTGGAGTCCCCAACCAGTTGGTCATTTGATTAGATTTTTCTATTTCTCTGGCTTTTAGGTTATGCAGATCTCTTTTCTATCAGAATCTAAAGACATCTGACACTGAAAGAACCCTGAGATACGTAAATGCCTTTCCCTGTGGTCTAAATCTAAATTCCACATTCTTTCATAGTCTAGAATCAAGCAACTCTTACAAGTGTTTCAAATGATATTTGATAGCAGTTAGGACATTTCCTATAGTTTTTTCTGACTAGTAGTCACTGCCTTTCCATGTAGCTTAGTGGTATTACTGAAGAGTTGTTTCTGAGATATGGATAACAGAGTTTAAGCCTCTCCGCCCACTGAGAACAGTAGTGTAGGCTGATTATAAACTGAAGAAGGGTATATTAGATATCAGATTGCACCAGAGAAGTACTACACTAACAAATAACCAACTTATGTTTCAAAGGCTATACAGATAGTTTTGAGATTGCATGTATTGACCAAAAAACTAAAAAAGGAATTTCTTAATATTCTTTCAACGATTAGCAAATTAAATGTATAGCTCATACAACAGTAAGTTCAGACCTAGTTAGAAGATTGGAAAATAGCAATAATCTTCTGCTTGTTCTGGAACTGTTGAAAGACACACTTCCTCCATAACTGTGTCTAATTCAGTACATCGTCCCCATGCAATACTAAAATGAAGTAATAACTAAAAGCTAAGCCATAGACCTTAGGCCAAAATCATCTGGCAGTTAGTAAGGTAGCAAGTCAGGCAGACAATCACCACAGATGTAATGAAAGAGCAGCCTTCTCTCATGGGGAAGAATGATAGTCATGCAGATTTTGACAGTTCCCTGGGCTCATATCAACATGTGGAGATACTGAGTCCTAGGACACCAGGTCTAATTAGATTAGAATAGAATTAAGATGCCTTTAAGAGAAAATATACTAAATATATGTTTTTCTCTATTTTTATTAATTTTAACTGCACAAGTAATACATAAATGTAAACAATTACATAATACAAAATATAATACCAAATTTTTAACATTATGGATAAGATTAAAGTGTCCTTTGACCAACATCCCCTAATCTAATACCTTCTTTGTAAGTAACCACTATATCAGTAGGAAGTATATCTTTCCAGTTTTTCGGGGGTTTGTTTGTTTGTTTGTTTGTTTTTTTGAGACGGAGTCTTGCTCTGTCGCCCAGGCTGGAGTGCAGTGGCCTGATCTCATCTCACTGCAACCTCTGCCTCCTGAGTTCAAGCGATTCTCCTGTCTCAGCCTCCTGAGTAGCTGGGATTATAGGCGCGTGCCATCATACCCAGCTAATTTTTGTATTTTTAGTAGAGACAGGGTTTCACCACGTTGTTGAACTCCTGACCTCGTGATCTGCCCACTTCAGCTTCCCGAAGTGCTGGGATTACAGGCATGAGCCACCGCACCTGGCCTCTTTCCAGTTTTTCTATGCAACTATATGCATATGTTTACCACTAGAAAATGTATTTTGTGTTAATGTTTTCTAAATATTTTAAATGAGTGTACATGTTGTTCTGCAACTTGCTTTACCCACTTAACATCTTGCTAATCTCTTTATAAAGATATTTATTGAGCACTCTTCTAAGCACTTTTATATCTATTAATGCATATATAATCCTCATAGCAATACAGTTATTATGTTTTGTTATCATGACTGTTTTGCAATTGAGGATCATGAGGGACAGAGGTTAGACAAATTGCCCAATTTAATGGGACAGCCGCTTGTTCTGAATTCTATTCAAGGAAAAACTCCAAGTCTACTCTCATGGTAACTGTTTCACATTGCCTCTCTGAGATACATAAACTTACCTCCTGAAGGCAATTATCTATTAATCCAAACCCCAGCATGCCCGCCTTTTATGAACTTGCAGTGGCTACAAATGATATGCAGATACTATTCAAGTTTTAAAATGCCACCGAGTGCCTCATGATGCTCAGCACCTCTGCTGGTAATAGCACAGGCGAGGCAGTGTGACGGCATGAGGTATAGTTGTTTCTGAGTGGGTTAGAGCACATAACTGTGCGAAGCAGACCCCATTGTTATGCTGCTCCATTCCCCTAGTTCCCTTGCTGCCTGTATCTGATCTGTGGGCAGCATTCCATTTACGTCAAAAATAACGTCAATCTAGCGAAAAAAACTGTTATGACTCACAGCATTACTGTAGGGAACTGGTCTCTGTGTAATATGATGTATAACGTCCTAATTTCATAGAGCATTTTTCATAACAGCTGCTAAAATCATCAAATCCATTAAATTCTTTTAAAGGATCTAATTTGGAGCAGTATTGAAAATAGTCTTAAAATGCATGTATAGAGGTGGAGTCTCTCTCACTCAAAACTCCTCTGTCATTATTCACTTCATATCTTCTGTGTATTTATCTTTCTGTATTTATTGATTCACCTGAGTCTTCTCCCGTTTTGTATTTCTAGCTGCATTGAGTCAGAGGTAGGCTATTTCAGAGACTGGAGGGTCTGAAAAAAATAGAAGATAAGAAAGCAGAGGAGGATGAGGAAATTTTCCGCAGACCCTTATGGACAGCAGAACAAGGCACACTGGAGAAAAGTGGAAAAGAAAGGACTGAGGTCTTAGCTTATAAAAGCAGTGTGATATTATTGACTAAAATATCTGCAGAGAATGAATGACAATGAGAGAACATGGCCACCTAAGCCTTTACATCTAGCAGCACATAACTTAGAAACACTGAGCCAGTTGGATTCCCCTGCCACACTGCCATCCACAAAACTGACATCTATTTTTCTTTGTAAGAATTTTATTATTGGATATATGTAAAGCCAAAAAAAATCCCTCAGTGTTGGCCCTCTGATGCTACATGCTTCTGCAAGTTTGCAAAGTTAGCCCTTGACGTGCGCTTTTGTTGGGAACGTAAAGTAAGACCAAAAAGAGGATTCAAAGAAGGCAGAAGAATGTGAAGTTTACTTCCAGACTTGAGATTGACCTTCCAGAAGGAGAATAGGCTTCTGAAGCCTGAGCTCTATTCAGTCTCTGTCACAGATTAACTGTGTGGTGCAAGTTGATACACAAATTGACCTTCTTTGAGCCTCAGTTTTCTTATATGAGAAATAAGCTGGGACCAGAATCCCAAGGTTGTTTTGAGTTGCAATATTAGGATTTTTGTATTACATGATGGAAAAAGATAGCATATGATGGTCAGTCACCCTTCTAGTTACCCAGCAGCATAAATCTTGTACGCATTTTCCTTCTGTGTACACACATGTCCTCTAATATTATTAAGGGGGACATATTACATGCAGTGTTTTTGGTAGGTGCTTCTTGTGGACAGCATTCCTTCCAGCTTCCTTCTGGCGAAAGTATTAAGGCGAAAGTTTCCAACTCCATCTTATGTTTCTGGCTCTTTTAAAACATTATTTTTAGGATGGAATATAAATTACTGATTTGTAATCCATGAATCACTTCAATAAAGTAGCTCTCTGATATTTGCTTTCAGACCTTTAAAAATTGTTAACTGCATACAATGTGTTGTTGGCCACTTGGATATAAGGCACAACTTTTTAGATTCCAGCTAACGGCATCTTTAATAGGTATAATTTTATGTGTGTGTTCAAGCAGTTTGCACCTACTCAGCTAATGTTAAAGCAGATACACCAGATTGCCATTTTGGGGTTGTCTGACGGAAGCACCAGGCAAATTACTGAATAGTAATAGAGCCAGGAGTCCTAGAGTAAATTTTCTGCACTATTAAAACCTGCTAATAAGTAGTTCTGATTTTTCTCTCACTTATATTTGTTCAACTCCCATTGATGGAGTACCTATTGATTGGGTCCCATACCAGGTCCTCAGGGCCAGCATTCTACCACTGCAAAAGGAACCATGTTTACAAAAGTAGAGTGAGATTCTTCCTTGGGTCTTTTTGTCACTGAATAGCCAAAGCTGTTATTAAACCAATGAGACCAAAATAAAAAATCATCCAGGAAATAATTTATTCTGTACTTTTCAACATGTCATCCTTTTTATTTTTCATGTTGTCTAACATATATGGAAGATTAATTATAATATTTTAGATGTAGCCTATTGGAGAAACTACTTTCCTAGACTAGTCATGTCATACATGATTTTATAGTCCAAAACACCAAACTCTAATGGCATTAAAATCTTGCGATGGGACCTTTATCAACACTTGCTAAATCATAATGGATAGCCTAGTAGCCTGGAAATCAAGACACTAGAGTAATCATGGTAGCGCATTAATTAGTTGTGTAAATGAGGGCATGCTACTCAAGTTCTGTGAGCTTCAGGAGAGAAAAAAATACTTGATTGGTATCTCATGAGGTTGTTGTAAGGAACAAATGAGATAGAGTATATGGTATGATTTGCATTATAGAGCATACAATCCAAATATGAGCTAGATAAGGCATAAAAAGTGCATGTACTACATACAGTGTTTCTAATTATAGCTTTAATCTATGTGGTGTTCCACATTTTATATGTAAACAAGAGCTTATGAGGTTGACTCTCTCCCAATTATCACAACTAATGAACTCTTAATGGGCAGCTACAAATACAGATTTTATCGTAAGGAGGAAATTAAAGTGATCAAGGAATTATTTTTTTCTCCCCTGACATGTAAAAAGTAAAGAGACTGCTAATTAGAAAATATTTAGTTGTTCTTTATAAGTACCTGAATGGTCTGAATTTTCGAGTATTCATTCTTCATTCAGGTATAGGAAATGAAAAGTCAAAACCTCTAAATATTGTCATTCAATAGATGTATCTCCTGGGCAAAATGTAGTTAATTTTGTTTATTAAAGCCATATCCTAAGTGCTAAGTTTCATAGACAAGAGGCACAAACTGAGGTACTTCCTTGCTTTGGTTTTGTAATATAGTATATGTAGAGCACATCTAGAATAATGCTGTAAAAAGGAATTGCCTGAGCTAATAATAATATAAGAAATTGTTTATTCTGTTAATACAGGTACATAATTTTCTGCAACTCAGTTATTTGCACTCAATTATTAATTCCTTGAACATGACTTTAGGTAATTACTGCAAAATGGGATTAATGATCAAACTCCTTTATTTCTAAGGAGTGATTTAATATGCAAATGAAAGGAGTAGCAGCATTTGAAATAAATTCCACTAGAGAGTACTTTTCCTTCACCGATATCCCGGTATATTCATGGGTACCTTTCCTTTAGAATGTTAACTTTGGGGTCCTAACTTAAAATCTCGCTAGCAAAATTAAAGATGGTAAGAACCAGGCTAAAGAGGACTAATTGGATTCTCTCTGGGGCCTTTACTGTTAATAGTTCATTTTCTTTGTGTCCCACTTTACTCTCTTTTTTCTTCTCTTTTTCTTTTAGCCTTTTTATTTAAAGACTTAAACATTTACCCTTCGAAAATCAGTGTCATTTCTGGTGGGGAGAGAAGGTATTCAGAGAGATGAGTCAGAGGTACATACAAATAACTTGTAATACAAAGTTAGATGTTAATGAAAGAAAAGGAAATGTTTATCTTACTCCATCCACAATACTAGTAGACTAAGTACTCACAGTTTTTTAACTGTTTCTTCATTTGTGTAGCCAGACTTTGTTTTATTTCCCCAGCTACCGTAAATTTGCTGATGAGGTAAATTCCTCACTGGTCTTTCTACAGAGTTCAAAAAGGAACATGGTAGACTTTCAGGAACTGTTTGGGATGGAAAAATATGTATTAAAATGAGAATGATATAGTACCTGAAGACTACTAGTAAATTTTGCTACAGTAAATTTATGATAGTTACCTTCTGTTGCCTGTAGTTGAACTGGAAACCTGACTTTTGTAGGTTTTTTTGTCCTTGGTTTCTGAGATCTCTCAACTTTTGATATACCTTCCTCTTACATCTTTGGTCATCTAACTCCCCAACATGCATACACATAAATAATAAATACAAATTAGTGATTTTTATAATTATGTTGCAGAAAGGTGGTATGCTTTTCGGAGGTTAGATTTTTATGCTGCCTTCATCATCTTTAGTGTTGGTTTCTTCCTTTGACTTTGTATATTCCTCCTAAGTCCCACTGATTTCTTGGTTATTTCTTGGTTGAAGGCTGTCACAGTGGTCACCTGATCCTTACCTGATGTTACTGGTTATCTTGAGATTTTATCAGTGTCTATGGTCACTTCATCAGTTCCCTCCAAAGGTTTCTCTCACTGATTATCTTTCAATATTCTTAGACTTGAATGAAGCAGTCCCAGAGACAGAGCGCCTGGATTCAAAAGCACTGAAAACTCGAGCCCAGCTCTCTGTGAAGAACAGACGCCAGAGGCCCTCTCGGACAAGACTGTATGATAGTGTTAGTTCCACAGATGGGGAGGACAGTCTAGAGAGAAAGGTGAGCACCCTTGACCGTTTTCTGATTTGTACTGTTGGAGTGTATCATTGTTCCTACAGCTTATTGAAGATTATGATTTTTCTACGACCAGAGTCTATGTCCTAGTTGGAAGCAGCTAGAATAGTTCACATCTTTGTCTCCTGAATTCTTTAAATTGTTGTAATGCAAAATACTTTGCCTATTCATTCAGTGAACTAACCAAGAGCATTATCCATATTGTCATATTTCATGATGGTGCTTTTGATATTCAGCTGTTGGCTTTACTTAATGGGAAATAATGAATGTACAAGTAATTGTTTCTGTAGGTCTTAGGTATATGTATTAGTGACGATGTTAATATGGTGATTGTTATGAACTATGCATTCTCATCTGTAAATCAACAAAAACTGGTTCCATGGGGATTCACTAATAAAAGATTGGTCTTATTTCAAAGTAAGTATTGCATAGAACTGATACTCAGTGGCATAACCTTCCTTATAATCTCTTATACCAACAGCCATCAAACAGTTTCTATAACCACATGCATATTACCAAATTACTTCCACCTAAGGGTTTGAGAACTTCTCCAGAATCAGATTCTGGTGTTCCGCCCCTCACCCCAGTGGATAGCAATGTGCCCTTCTCGTCTGACCACATAGCTGAATTTCAAGAAGAACCACTGGACCCAGAAGTGGGGCCTCTCTCCTCTATGTGGGGAGACACTTCACTCTTTTCTACTTCGAAGTCTGATCATGATATGGAAGAATCTCCTTGCCACCACCAAACCAGCAACAAGAAAATATTACAAGAAAAAGGTATTGTTAATTTTTTTTTTCTGACTTCATAACACCTCATCTTGTACAGTATAAAAATGACTTTTTCTCATAATCATAAGTTATTTGTCTTCTCATAGCTGATAGTTAATATTACTTTCTTTTTACATTATAGAATAAGAGAAACAACTCCTCCATGTATTTTACTTTAGTTTAATCTTTTCCTACTTGGTTCAATATTTTTATCTCTTCAGCTCTCTATAAGTTTACTACTCAAGGGAGTTCTTCAGGGGAGTGGGGCAGCCCAGAGTTTCAACAAACACTAACATAGTCATAAAGAAAAAAACACTACAGAGTCATATAGAAAAAATATAGAGCGATTTTGTGGAATAGCAGCCCAGAGTTTCAGTAAACACTAACATAGTCATATAGGAAAAAAAAAAAAAAGAGGAAGATCAAAGTGACACAGGCATATAATTGATAATAATGTTCGTGGATGAATTGCTAATATACCTTTCCACGTAACCAGTGCAGATCTTCTAGAAGAGGGATAATCAAATGCAGTCTCCACCTACATTTGTAAATGAAGTCTTATGGGAGTACAGTCACACTTTTTAACTTACATACTAACTACTTTCATGCTACAGTAGCAGAGTTGAGTGTTTGTGACAGAGACTGTGTATCTCACAAACCTAAAATATTTTACTCTCTGGCCCCTAACAGGTAAAGAAAGCTTCCTGATGCCTGGTCTAGAAGTATATTTTCTTATACTCAGCATAACTGGATAGACTCTGAAAATGGCTTAATCATTGATTGCCATTTATCCAGAATTTTTAAAAAGTATTTTAATGTATCATTACTTTTGGTCTATCAAGTTACCACAAAGATGATTACATTACAGCTATATTTGATTGCAGGCTTGAGGATAAGACTCTGGTTACCCTAACAGGAGTTGGCCTTTTCCTGAATTGTGTCAGTACCACATTTACAAGTCATTTTTTTTTTTTCATATCTGAAGGACATCAGTGGAAATTGGGATGGAAAAGTTCCATTATAACTGGCTAAATGATAAGCATCTAACTGAATATCGAATTAGAGGAAGTAAAAGATTTTTTTCTAGAGATTTGTAAAACAGGTTATATGCCAGTAGAAGGCATGAAAATATTTTCCTCATTCCTATTCTATAAGCAACCTAATACTAGAGTTTTGGTCCCGAGGCTTACATAGCACTGGGCCTTTGTTCAGTCAAGTTTAAATAGAGTAAATTGAACACTATCAATTTTCTATTCACAATTGCTAGAGATTATTGTTCTAATTGTTTGTGTGGTTAGTAACACATTATTTGACCCAGAAAATGTCTTCAAAAATATTCATTGAATTGATGTCCTAGTAAATAGAAACTGGCTTTTTTAAAGCTTTACAAGATTTATTTCTGATTAAAGGTATTGGGCCTCTGCAAGTGTAAATAGAGTACAATTACGTCAATGCTCAGAAGAGAGGTTGCATCCAGCTGAGGTTGGTAAACAAAAGGAAGTGCAATTAGAATAACCATCATAGCACTTAAGAAAAAAAGCGTAGGTAAGGAGGAAATACAAGGTAAAGTGATGTCATTAACAGAGTCAGGCATATA
The DNA here is from genome assembly GCF_000951045.1 of Mandrillus leucophaeus. Classification (NCBI taxonomy): domain Eukaryota; kingdom Metazoa; phylum Chordata; class Mammalia; order Primates; family Cercopithecidae; genus Mandrillus; species Mandrillus leucophaeus. Next base: position 1,577,742 of record NW_012101454.1, read on the forward strand.
AAATGTGATTTAAAGGAACGAGGCTATTCCAACCTGGCTGAAGCAGTTTGCTTATGCAGGGTAGAGTGGTTACACACAAAAGTGAGCAGGTAGGTTAAGTATATAGCTTTAGAATTTAAATATCTTAGATAACTTACCATATTACTAGGAAACCACAAGAAGGTTGAGCAGAGGAATAAAAAGGAAAAGGCACCACCAGGTATGGAGAAGCTGAGTTAGTAGACCATGTGGGGTGGTGCCCTCCAAAGAGGAGCAGTAGACAATGACAGGAAAGAATGATACAAGGACCCTTGAGACATACATTGAGTAGGTAACAGGGAAGAAAGTGAGGCAAAACTATCATGGCTTCACGCTTCAGAACATATGGTCTTGTCATTAACAGAAAATAGGAAATCAGGAACATGATGGAAATAGGATTAACTCATTTTTTTAACAGAAGAGGTCATGAGCACAAGAGAGAGGTCAGGGCTGCCAGGGAGATTTGGGAGTCCCCATTATAAAGGAAGAGATACTAAAGTATCTTATTACAGTGAGATTAAGGAGATGCAGTCCAGTAAAAGACCTTAGGATTTAGCAATCAGGAGATCATTTATTATTTGAAAATGAAAACCAGGTTGCCACAGCTTAAAGTTGAGGCACCCAATCTGGGGGCTCAGATATACAGTTGGTCACAAAGGTCGTATTGGAGAGATTTTTAAAAGCCTAACACAAGCCTTACATAGAGCTAAATAAACAAAAATGTATGTTTCTTTTTTCCTGAAATCATACCAATCTCATGTTGGATTTTATGCAGACTACAAGTTCTTAGTGTGCATTAAAGATGGATTTGATCAATTTAGAATGGGAAAGTACATTATTCCTTATTCTTAACCTCTTCAGCCTTATGGAAGCATTCATTTCAGTGTTCCTGGGAACACACTTTGGCAAATGTGTGAGATAAAGATGTGAGGTTGCCTAGCACCAGGCTCTGTGATAGGCAGAATCAGGCTTTTAGTCGTGAGATGTCCAAATAGCTGCAACACTCATAGGTTACAGAGTGTTTTCGTGTACATTGCCTCAGCTGGTCTTCTCACCACTCATTATAACATCTCCCAGCAACCTCTAATTCACAAAATAATTAGGCAGTCTTCTTTTAACTTGCATACTCCTAGCCATTAAAAGTTGCTTTAGGATTGATCTGGAAGAATTTGGCACTTTCTTTTTTTCAGCTTCTATTAAGAAAATTTAAATCTTGTTTTTTTAAAAAAAAACCATTAATAAAATCACCTTAGAAGGTGTTTGTGCCATGTCTATGTCTGTGAATTTTTTTATGTGATTGTGTCACATCTGTGACAATTCAGTTACCCAAAGAGTAATGATGTAAATATGCATAATAAATATTTGAGGCTTGAAGTAGATTTTTGACACAGACATATTTCTGACCCTTGTATTTCATTATGTACATTTCAGTGAGTTGCTTATTGTAATCTGAGTATCATTAACTAAAAATATGAAAAGCTCATTGCTAAAAACACGCGGAGTATTTGTCAGTGCCCTGTGCTGCTTGAGAGCTTTGAACTAGATTCCTATCCATGAACTGTGTGTGTACTTCATGTTTTTTAAAGGTGTATGTCGATGTGTGTTTAGAAATTTCTCTTGAAGTAAACAAAAATCATGAGCAACACTAACCTGCAAAGTTCAATTGAACACCTTTTTTAAGAGGGCCATTCTTTGCATTCCATACTAAAAAGTTCCTAGAAATTTAAAAAACATTTTAAAAGATAAGAGACAGAAAAACAGACACCAACAGAGAAGTAGGGAGGAAGAGTTTCACACATAAAAAACATCAAATTTAAAACAGCATTTGTTAATCTCCTGAGCTAATTGGATATGCTGAAACATGATGCTGATCAGTATCCTCTGCTGGGTAGTTTGGGTAGAGCCGTATGAGTTGTCTACTCTGAGATAGAACAAGTGCCACCAGTGGAATTGGTTCCCACGTTGACATTGAACTCCATTTGCAAGACCTGTCTTCCTATTGGCTTTTGGTATCATTTTGAGGGTCCCCATTCCCCAGCTGCTGCTATCTTTGAGAGTCCTAGCAAAACTCTCAAAGAAGCAAAGATCAATCTGCTCTGAACACTGAGGAGATTTTGGCGTCTTCCACATTAAGGGGAACCAGCCAAGTTGTGCTCTAACCTAACTATTAAGAAGGCTCTTTCAAAGATATAAATGTCTTATAGCTGAGCCCCTGCTTAAGAAGTCTCCCCCATGTCCTCCCCTCCTCTGTCCCAGGACTGGCCACAGGGCATTAGCAAAGGAGAGCCCAGAGAAGAAAACTTTGATTCTGACTTTCCCCCTAAATCTCCCAGACTCTCAGAGTTGATATTCTGCACTGGGCTTTGGAGATATGGGAGAAGTGGGCTAGTTTCCTGTTAGAAGGCACTGCAACCCCAAGGCAAGAAAGGAATGGAGAACAGAGCCCAGGCACTTGAAGCCAAGAATTCGGAGCCCGAGAAGGAACAAAAGTCATGCTGGTCCCTACTTTGATGCTGAGGATGATTTGATAGTATTTATTCTCCCTTGTTCATTCCCATGCAGTTGAAGCTAAAACTCTTTGTGATGTATGTTGAGCCTCTATCCTATATAGGACCTCCCCTGCTTAACTGAGAGTTCCTCGATGTAACTGTGTCTCCTAGGTCGTATGATAAGGCATCCATTAATTCTTTTACAATTAGGAATTTAGGCAAAGTCCTTAGATTCAGAGATGCATTGACTTTTGAATTGTGACTTTAAAAATAATAATAATTGATCTTTTTCACAAATGTGTATATCCTAGATGATGCCAAAGATCCCAAATCACTAAGGGCATCCAGTTCGTTGGCGGTGCAAGGAGGAAAAATTAAGCAGAAGTTTGTGGATCTGGGGTAAGCACTTTGTGATGTAAAAAGAAAGCCCTCTGTAAAAGGAGGATTGAAAGAGAAAATTTCAACTTCCCCTTTCTGACTGTATGCTGTCATTATAGGGCGCCTTTGCGAAGGAATTCCAACAGGGGAAAGAAATGGAAAGAAAAAGAAGCCAGTAGGTTTTCTGCAGGTAGCAGGTACGACTGTGTGATTAAGAACACATGTATTTCTATAATTAAACTTTCTGGCTCCCTCTTCCATTGTTAACCAAAACCAGTGGTCAGTATATTTGAGCTGAAGTGACATGCCAAGAATTGAGATGGAAGAAAAATTGCACAATTAGTTTATATTGGTCTTACTCCAGTTATAGCCTCTGTCTAGCCTTGGGCATATCCATTGGTTCTTAATTGCAGAATTATGGCCACATGAACCATTTCGATAAGTTTTTATCTAAATTCAGCACAAATATATCTATGTGATACTTCAGACATATCAAATATATTTTATGACACTTCTGATTTTTTGCCTGGCTACCCACAAGGCTAGTGCATTGTGTTAAGTCTAAAAGGATAATCATTTTGCATTTAAGTATCTTGTAGACATTCAAGATTGTCTTGTCCACATGTATGTAGGAGTGACCACCATCTTTTGCTGGACTTGGCTGTTTAATTGATTTTGTGGGCACTATCAACTATGCTTACTCTTCAGTAAAGACCTTCCCATAGAGAGTGAGCTTCGAACAGCATGTTGCCAAATTTTCCCAGTTTTTTTCCTGAGATTATATAATTTTAAGCTGAGGTTTGTATAGGGAGTCAGTAAAGCATCAGGCTCTGAAGTGCAACTGCCTAGGTTTGAATCATGGCTCTCCCACTTAAAACTTTTAAGTCTTGGACAAGTGAGTTACCCTCTGTGCCTTCATTTCCTCATGTAAAATGAGAGTAATAACAGTACCTTTTACCTAAGGTCAGTGTAAGGATTTGGAGTTTTCATGTAAAACATTTAAAATGATACTAGGCATGTATTCAAGAATAATAAAGTTAACAATTTGCTGCTATTGCTATTACTATTACCTTATTATTATTCGCAAGTTACAAAGTGGTTTTACATTTATCACTTAATTTGATCTTCATAAGGTTGGGAGGATGCCTGGGCTGGGTGGCTCACGCCTGTAATCCCAGCAGTTTGGGAGGCCAAGGCGGGTAGATCACCTGAGGTCAGGAGTTTGAGACCAGCCTGGCCAACATGGCAAAACGCCATCTCTACCAAAAATACAAAAATTAGCCAGGTGTGGTAGCGCACGCCTGTAATTCCAGCTACTTGGGAGGCTGAGGCAGGAGAATTGCTTGAACCCAGGAGGCGGAGGTTTTAGTGAGCCAAGATTACACCACCGTACTCCAGCCTGGGCGATAGAGCGAGACTCTGTCTCAAAAAAAAAAGACTGGGAGAGTAGATAATACCATACTCTATTGATGAAGAACTTCACCTTCATAGAATTTAATTGATTTGCCCAGGGTTACGCAGCAGGTAGTTAATGTTGACCTGGGGCTTGCTCCTCTTGTATAGATGTTTTTCCAACATACTATGCCACCTTCAGTTACTTATGCATCTAATGATGCTTAAATTTCTTTATGAATTTGGAAATAATCTCAATATCAGACTAAGGAAGAAACACTAAGAATAAAAGACTTTAAATCATGCAGGGACCACTTCTTCACTTCATAGGTTGTCTACTGCTGTTTACTTTTTTTCCTCTTTTCTGACATATACATTGGTGAGAAATTGTACCTTCTTCTTGAAATTAAAGGAGCATTAAAGGAACATAATGGGTTGGAGATGAGGAGAGAGAATTCCCAAATTAATTATTTTTGTTAGTGTGGCTTTCCTTTATACTGTACATTGGAAAAGGGTAGAATGCTCTCATAAAGAGGACAGAAATCTCAGGAAAATAAAGGTAAATCTGAGGCTATATGCAACTCGAAAGCAGTTTAATTTTGTGTGGTTCAGGAGTGAGAATGGTCTACCTTGTGTGTTAAAATTAAGAATAGAAAAAAAAGGCCAGGCGCGGTGGCTCAAGCCTGTAATCCCAGCACTTTGGGAGGCCGAGATGGGCGGATCACGAGGTCAAGAGATCGAGACCATCCTGGCTAACACGGTGAAACCCCGTCTCTACTAAAAAATACAAAAAACTAGCCGGGCGAGGTGGTGGACGCCTGTAGTCCCAGCTACTCCGGAGGCTGAGGCAGGAGAATGGCGTAAACCCGGGAGGCAGAGCTTGCAGTGAGCTGAGATCCGACCACTGCACTCCAGTCTGGGCGACAGAGCGAGACTCCGTCTCAAAAAAAAAAAAAAAGAATAGAAAAAAAAATCAAACATACTCAGGAAAAAAAACAAATAATGAAATCATTTAAGGGAGAAAGAGATGCCTAAATACACGATGGGAGAGAAACTCAGATACTGAAAATGACACTGTCCTTCCTTTGGTCTCTGGGCTTTGAAGACAGTCACTCCCTCTCATCTTTGAGACAACACCTGAGAGGGATATAAGCACCTGCAGCCAGGAAGGGGAAGGGTGTTTGATGGAATTTTGCCATAGTAGCCAGAGATGATCACCTCCTTGTATAAATCACAAATGAAAGTCAAGTCAATCTTGATTGTGTTGGTGAGTGCCTGCTCACCTCACTGTAGGCAAAACCACAGCTTGTCAAGGGCAGGTTGCCATCAGCACACTGCTTCGCCACGGCTGATGTCCACTTTGAACCCACATCTAGACTTCTAGATTGGCTGCCTAACTACCGCTGTATTTTTAAAACTCTGGAGTCCCCCTGCTTCAGCAGTCAGAAATTACTGTACTCATACCCACACTACAAACTAGTTTCTAATTAGAATCATGATTTTGATCTTTTGTAGTTCATAAGCGTGATGATTGGGTGTTCACAAGCATGTGTGAGATGGCCTCCCTCAAACCTCGTTATGACATTGGCATATCCAAAAAAAATAAAATCATAGTTTTATAATTATTTGTAATTATAGTAGAATTTTGGCAGGATGGAAAGGAATTCATCCAATTGAAATATTAGAACAAGGGAAGACGAAGGACACTTTTCTCTTGCAAGAAAAAAAAATTTTGAGCTGTCATAGTAATTGGTTAACACTAATAAAATCTATTGACAGCCTATATTCTTCTGTCTAGATTGATAATGGGTGCAGAACCTTATAAAACCTATCCCAAGAAGAACAGAATTGCTGCCCAGGAGGAGCTTAATCCAATTGAGTTGGATTCTCAGGACCCTGAAAGTTGGTGCGCTGTGAGCACCATCAGCTGCAGGGTCGCACTACGATTGTTGGGGGGGCAACTGGGAATACACTCACCACCCCTGGGAGACGTCCTCAGAAAAAGGAGGGAAGGATGCTTGGGCTGAGTAATGTTACCTTTTAGAGGCATTTCATCCAATTGTTATTAGGCTAAGATTCTGATAAGATGATTGGTCAGCTATAACCTGTGGCTGTTAGATTTTAAAGAGGCAAGACTTTCACTGTTTGGTCTTGATTTTAGTTTTTTCCTCTCTATAAAGAGTTTACCTTTTTGTGTTCCTGTGGATACATAATGACTCAGATACATGCGCGACATGATACAACTAGAGAAAATGGGTGAGGCTAATAATAATAAACAAATAAACCCAACAAAGAAATATGATTTGGTTCCATCCCTTTTCAAATATGTGCTCAGTGGCATTGTCTTTTTTTTTTTTTTGGGAGACGGTGTCTCACTCTGTTGCCCAGGCTGGAGTACCGTGGCACAATCACAGCTCATTGTAGCCTTGACCTTCTGGGCTCCAGTGATCCTTGCAGCTCAGCCTTCTGAGTAGCTGGGACTACAGGTGTTTGCCACCATGTCCAGCTTGAAAAAAGAAAAATTGTAGAGGTAGGATCTTGCTATGTTGCCCAAGCTGTTGTTGAACTCCTGGGCTCAAGCAGTTCTTCCATCTCAGCTTCCCAAAGTGCTAGGATTATAGGCACGAGCCACCACACCCAACCAACATTCTGATTTTAAACAGACAGCATAGCAGATAACGAAAGCAGGAAACATTTAGTTGTCGCAGCTTGTTCACCCCTTAAAATATATACCAAAGGATAAAATAAAATCCTATTCTACATTCTGGAGTAAGTAGCCACTGATGTCTACTTTGGAGCTCTGTAGATAAGTTTTCAGTATAGTCACTGAATGGAAAACTCTGTGAGATGTGTGTGTCTCAGATGGGGCTAGATGATAGTATGTTGAGAAAATGATAAGAAAAGAGATGGCACTCTTCTATGGAAATGAATTTGCATTCATGTAGAAAGTGTGAACAACAGAAAAAACACTGAGCTGGAATCCAAGGTAGTAGTCCTTACTTTTCCATTAGGCAAGTCTCCAAATTCCTGGAATGTTGGTTTCCTACCAAAAAATAAGTGGATTGGGCTAACACTGCATGACTCTGACTTCCCATTCACCTCTGCATACACTGTCCAGTATGGTTGCCTCTAGTCAGAAAAGGCTAGTCTATATTGGGATATGTGTAGGAGAATAAGGAATGCTGGACTCAAAAGACTTAGTATGAACAAAAACAACATAAAATATCTTATTAATAATTGTATAATATTGATTACTTGTCAAAAAATATTTTGGGTTTGGAGGGTAAATGAAATGTATTATTGTTAAAATTATTTTACTTCTTTTTTTTCATGTGGCTACTAGAAAATTCTAGTTTACAATGTGGTTCATTTATATTTCTTTTGGATAATGTTGATCTGTAGGATTTCATGAAAGACAAATCTTCCTTTAATTTCTACCCCATTATTCAGTTGGTCTGTGAGTGAGCACATATTCATTTATTATTTTCTTACTTATTTGTATTATATTCGTTATTCCAAAATAATTTGTTTACATACAAAAGTACATATGCTACAACAATATAATATATTAAAAAATAAATTGAATAGGGAAAAGTTAGATTAAAAACTCACTTAAAATGCAACATCTTCAATAACATCTTCATAGTAAGTGTAACAGTGACTTTCCAGTCAAAGCCAAAAACACAATGTCAATGTGGTTAAAAGCCTGGGTTGAAATCCCAACTCTGCCACTTGCTTCTTGGACAAGTTACTTAACTTTCTGTACCTCGGTTTTCTCATCTGTAAAATGGAGACGTAGACACACACACACACACACAGACACACACCCCTCACACACCTCTTCATATTATTAGGAGGATTAAAGTGGTCACATTTAAGTACATTTCAAATCCTTAAATAAAAATGGCTATTGTTTTCATTGTTTATCTTTAAAACAGGTTTGATGGGAAGGATACAAAACAATATTCTTCTTGTATATTTGGCTGGCAGTCTTGTTCATCCAAGGATGACTTTTGTTATATCTTGAAGAATGAATGGGTTATATGAATTATACTTCAGGCAGTCCTTCATAGGCTATTTCTCTCAAAGAGGCTTTAGATAAATCATGGCATGACAGTGAGTTTGAAATTATATCCTATGACAAGTACCTGGAGGGTCCGCTTTGCTCTGTTGCTGAGTAAGAGCAAAACCCCTGCTTAAGAATCATCTGAGCTGGCTGGAAACACACCTTTTAGAAGAATTGATGGAGATGAGCACATGTGTGTGAGTTAAAAAACACCTCATCTCTGCCTAAGCCTGGCCCAGTGAATATAGTCATTTTCATGGAGACCTTTGAGTAATGTCAGCTTAGCCCTAGTAGATTGGACTTATTCCCCATAACTGTCTGGCCGATTTTTAACTGTATTTATCAATTTGATATTCAGTTTTCTTTTTAAGTACAGTATTTCAAATGCCTGAACCCTGACAAACTTACATTCTTGACAGGCAAACACTTTTCCATACTTAAAAAAATCTCTTGAAAATCTAATAAGTTAATATTTAACTATAGTGACTCCAAACATCCCAGTATAGTTATCAAAGTGCTTAATACATTTGTGTCTTAAAAACTCAAATTTAAAATGAGTTTAGATCATTAAAATGAGTTTAGCATTTTAAGATAGAATCAGTGGACACATTTCTCTTTCAGATTTCTATTCATACAAATTTTCTTAAACACCTAAGCAATGTATCTGTTATTCTTAAACTTAGCATTTCCATTTTGATAGTGTGGATTTTATCTATGTGATCCTCTTCTATTTCATTTTAAACCTTTCTAGTATGGGGAAGACTTACTAAGGGAATGGTTTCACCATCTCAAATGATTCAAGGTTGAACACTACAGTGACCATCTCAGATGGACTGTTATTTATTGATTAGAAATTTAGATCAGAACTCAGGATCTGGGAGCAGGATATGTCTGAGTAGGGGCCAGGGGTTGGCCCTGAACTGTAGATGGACATGTTTCTCACAGCTGTTATCCATTAGGGTCTCTGGATCCCATTTAGATGAGGCTCGCTTTACAACCTCAAACTCCTTGGTGGATGTTAGAACCTTATAGAATTGCATCATTTGATTTAGGTAAACACAAGTCTGCAACTCTTCCTCTGGTTGCAGCTAACTTTCATCAATTAACTTCCTTTACTCCTGCCTTAAATTCTATATTTCTGTTATACTTCATCTCTTCTGGCAGTTTCTGAACTCGTAATGATATTTTGATGACATCCAGTTAGATGCTGAATACTTCACACACCTGTATTCAAAGTTAAAGTAACAACAACAAAGATCACCTTGGAATGTTTAGCTGGCAATTTAATTTTGGGGTGCCAGTCCCAGGATACACTGGATTCAAAATATATGTAAATGAGTTCATTACTTATAAGAGATATTACATAAACCATTTAAATGCCAGGAAACAGCTACCCCTGAAATGGTATATTTGGATTATGAACTCTGAATTTGAAGTCATTCTTTCTCCCAGTTCCTAGAAGTGACTTATGATTCTCTTTTTTCCAAAAATGATAGCAAGCCATTAAATTACAGCTAAAAAAGAAGGTGAAGGGAATATAGACTATTTACCTATTTTGATCCTCTGGAAAAATTATTGTCAGATTCATCAAGAG
>NW_012101454.1:1587728-1625966 GCF_000951045.1 Mandrillus leucophaeus
AAGGAAGGAAGGAAGGAAGGAAGGAAGGAAGGAAGGAAGGAAGGAAGGAAGGAAGGAAGGAAGGAGAAAGGAAGGAAACAAATAAGGAAAGAAGGATTTTGTGTTATTCCTAATGGATTTCTCCCACAAAGTGAAATAGACTATAAGAATGATCAACATAGAATAACTGCTCCCAAACCCTTTCTGATTCTATCGTGGGCCCAAGAGTTCAATTTATTCAGAAGGAAATTGACATTTATTTTAGAAAGTGTGTCTGCTAACCTGATAGATCTGTAATTTTAAAGTAAAAATTTCCTTTTTCAAATAAATGTTCTCTAGGTCCAAGAAATGAAAGCATACCACTCACTGTTCAGTTCTTTAAGGATACTTGCAAGTACCCAGGGATTATATCAGTTCATGGAGTTTTGAAATCACAGATATACACAGAGGAATGAGAGATACAGGATACAGCTTCAGCAGGGACACAGCCAAGCCTCGTGGGAAACTGAAAAATATTCTTCAAAATATCCATGAATCTGGTGGTTTGCCACTGTGGAGACATAGGTGTCTTCTCAGAAGTGGCCTCTCATTGCCTTCTTCCTGGCTCTTCCTCCTTCCTGTCTATTAACTTGGTGTGCAAAGCTGGGGAAAGAAAGCCTCTGGGTATCCCCAGAGGCCCAGCTTCCATGATCTCCTTCACCACACATGTAGGAACCACATGGCCTCAAGACCCTCCTCAGTGCTGGGTACACGGGTCCATGTGGACTTATTAGTCTTAAATATTTTTCTGACAGTGAAAATGTTGTTGTGAAAGAGTTTAATTAGATGTGACCTTCAGATTTTTTTTCAAATGTTGCTTGGACAGGATGTGGACTACCAAAAGTCCTTTTCAAATAAAGCAACAGAATGACCACAAGTAGAAAACAATTCTTATTTTCTCCCTATTTGTTTTTAAAGATAATAGTGATTGTTCTAAAAACATTGTTACAAAGGCTGTACACTGGGAGTAGGACAAGATTGTCATGCTGTCATTAATCATGGCCTATTTATAAACTTTAAAACAACATCCATATATTTAAGCACTACTATACTTTATTGCAATTGTGGATGAAACTCTTAAAAATTCTCTTGATTCAGAAATCTATAACCAGAGGGGATAATGATCATCAGGTCCAGTTCTTCCTCAGAGATACCCAATTATAAGAGTATGGGACTGCAGAGAAAATATTTGTATGTTTCTGCACAGCTAGAGCTTTCTAGGCATTTTTACTAGAATGTGGAATCTAAGCTAAAAAAACAAGCCTCGGAAAATAAATTATGAGGCCGAGTGTGGTGATTCACACCTGTAATCCTAGCACTTTGGGAGGCCAAGGCAGGAGTTCAATAGCATAATAAACCCCTATCTCTACAAAAAATAAAAAAGTTAGCCAGGCACGATGGCGCATACCTGTAAGTCTTAGCTACTCTGGAAGCTGAGGTGTGAAGATTGCTTGAGCCCAGGAGGTTGAGGCTGCAGGGAGCCTTGATTGTGCCATTGCACTCTAGCCTGGGTGACAGAGCGAGACCCTGTCTCAAAAAAAAAAAAAAAAAAAGAGGAAACAGAAGTTGAATTGTGAGTGCGTAGATAGTGAGAACTCCAGAGAGGTTTACCTCGGCAGAGGTGATGTGGTGACATTTAAGGAGGCTGAGTGGAAGAGGGGGATGAGACCAGCTACATGGAGACATTCCCAGAGTTGTGAAGATGGAGCCACTGGTCATATCTTTCCCTAGAGACACATGTTTACATCCCAAAGGGTCAGAGCCCAAGATCCTTCCCAAGTTGAATTTACACTAAGGAGATCAGATTTCTGCCTCCACCCTCCCCAGAGGCTGCAGAGGGAACAGCTTTCCCTCTCCTATATAATCATCCAGATTCATATTTTTGGAGTGCCTCACCTAGAGTGTAGACCATGTGTAGGATGACATCTGGTTCGCCCAGCATGCTGATCTCAATATTTTATCAGAACCTCACTGACTTCTTCATTCTCTTTAGTTATCAGTCTTTACATTTTTACCTTGCTTTACAGTTTACAAGATGCTTTTACATTCATGTCCCATTTGATTCTTTTTTTCATTTTTACCTTGCTTTACAGTTTACAAGATGCTTTTACATTCATGTCCCATTTGATTCTCACAATAATACTTGGAAATAAATGGGAATTGTTAGGTGTTATACTATTTATATAAACTGGAAATACATTTCAAAATATATTTGAAATGAGATGTAAGAAGACTGAAATTCAGTATACATGTGGTGGGACAGAAGTTGTCTGGCTGTGGTGTTCAGGCACTTTTAATTGAAAGGGAATCTGTTTTGTCGTGATATCAGCAGCTATCAAATAATAGGCATTCCATCAAATGGCAAGGCTGACCTCTTCCAAGATGCATATAAACTGCTGCCCATTCCTACTTTGGTTTCTGATAGTTATTTTTTTCTCTTAACTAAAAGATAATTACAGATACGAAAGAACCTACATTAAGACAAAAAAATCTGTTTTCAAACTGTGTTCCTCAAATGCCTTTGAATCCTTTAAATGTTAAACAGTAAACATAGACCTTTGACAGTTTTTGAAGCACTTTCACATATTATCTCATTTAATTCTTAACAAACACAATGAGATACATAAAAATATCCACCTTTTACAGATGGAGAACTAAAGGCCAAGAGAAGGCCTGAGACCATGTACTTAGAAGGTGGTGAACCCTGGCCCTCCAAGTGGGAGATGAGGACTTCAGATCTCCTACTCCTCCTGAGAAAAGGCACTAAGATTCTGGTGAAAAACCAATAAACTGTGTATTCTACCTAAAGCATTATGAACCCTGAAATTTCTAAATCATTTAAATATATCATTTTCTTAAGTCTCAGACCCTTGGGAACACAAGTCCAGTGGAAGACAGGAAAGAATACTGCTTATGAGCTAATGTCCCTAGCTGTGAGGCATGTCACCCAGATAAAGGAAATGCTGTGGTGATCAACCTAATAGCAGTTCCTAAAAGACTGTGCCCCTCCCTGATTATAATTCATCCACATACACTTATTAGGCACATTTTATAAAAATTCACCATGGCAATAACAATATGAAAATGTTGATCATTGTCACAGAATCCATTTAGAGGCAAAAAGATAACTATTAAGATTAGTGTATTCAAAAGTGCAAAATTTTTACTCTGTTGAGTAGAACAGTGTCTCAAATTCTTACTTCAAACTATATTCAGAGTCCTTTGGTTCAGTAAGTCTTTTATCTGCCCTTTCTTTATCTAACACACCCATTCTTTTCACAAAACAGGATCTTCAGAGGCAGACTGGAAAACTGGACACCCAAGCCACGTTCAACAGCTCAGACCTCCACTCGTTCTCCTTGCATGCCTTTTTCATGGTTTAATGACAGCCGGAAAGGATCCTATTCCTTCAGGAACCTGCCTGCACCTACAAGTTCCCTTCAGCCTTCTCCTGAGACTCTAATTTCAGATAAAAAGGGGTCTAAGGTAGAAAACACATGGATTACAAAAGCAAACAAGAGAAACCCAAATCCCTCCTCCTCTTCAATCTCTGGAAGGCATTCTCAACTTATGTCTGTAGTCTGGATCCAAGAAACCAATGTAATAACACTGCAATAAACAATGCATGGTATTTCTTGTGTGGGGAAAAGAAAGCCTCATTTAACCATCACCTTCTTTAATACTGTTTCATTCTAGATTGTACGTTACTCTTTGATTTGCCTATCTTTTCACATATTGCTATTTAATCTCAGTTTGACAGTTAAGCCATGCTGGGAAGGATGCATTTGAATCATAGAACAGAGTGATATATCTGTTTACCCAGTATTCTACTTTAAATTTCATTACTAAACTATTTCACTGTGCTTCAAGATTTACTGAAAAGCAAATAAATTTGAGACTGAATATGTGCTCAGTACATCTAAGTGAAACTCTTTAAAACAAACCAATGCTGACATAGCACCCTTACTTATTTCCTCTTTTAATATCAAACTTCTATGTTGAACAACTGCTGTATAATTCTATCACCAAAGTTCTTTAACAGAATTAGGAAATATATGCATGGGTGTTACTCGTTTTTAAATGCATGATGGTTATTTCCAGCATGACACTGCAAACCTTATCTAACATTTTGTTGAAACACATATGGTGGCTAACTTTCACACGTTGTTTGGTCTCCTTTTATCTGTGTTCGCTTTTCTTTCTCAAACAGAAACGTGGTTAATGTTACTTGAATTTAATTCTTTTCAGTTTCAATTTAAATCTTTTCAACAGCTCAAAGGGTTTTGACTGGGGTACCAAATGGTAATGTTTATGTTAAATGTCCTGCTGCTTAAATGTTCTGCTGGCCTAGCTCGGTGTGCTCTAACCTAGACTTCTTTTCTGAAGTTTTAGCAAACTTTGGAGTTTGTTCGGTACTGAAGTCTCCAGCCTCTGGCATGGTATTTATTTTTGATAACCAACTAAACCCAATATAAAGGAACCTAGTGGAAAACTAACAGTCCAATTCCTAAGGAAATGGAATAGAAACAAGATGGTGTTGGTCAAGTGCTTAGAGTTCCTGGAAATCCAGCCATTTTAGAATTACTAGCAAAGGAAGTTTTGACAGCAGCACATCACTTTGGTCTTGAAACATTTTCAGTATTGGAACTGAGGCATCTAAATGCTATTCAAAGAATTCCACCAGTATCTTGCACTGTAGAGACTCCAGATTTGGTTAAAAATGTTTTTACAAGTGCAGCTACGTAGTCATTGTTGTTTGATTTTCATATCCACTGAACATTTTAATGAAGTTCTGGGGAAGCTTAATACACTCCCACCTTCCCCACCCCCAGGTGATTATTTGGAAACCTGTGTCTGTGCTGTGTGGCAGCCTCCTTGATGCTCTGCTGGTGCTGTGAGAGAGTTGTATTTCAGCATGTAACTACTAGGGTATTGTCAGACTGTGACCTCCCCCAGAACTCATCATCTTGAAGGGTACATCCAGGAGAGGATCTGCCATTTCTCATAGTATTTATCACAGCCAACAATAAGCGATCCTTCCCAGGGGGTGCTCTAGCTACCTTTCTAATATGAATTGCCATCTGTTCCTAATAACTCAGCCCCTCCACACCATCTTGTATTTTTACTTACACTGTTACTCATCACGATTAGGGTCAAAGAAGATAGGCTTATTAATATTATTCCTCTGAGCAGTTGCAGAGGATAATGAATTCTGTACCCTTGAAGAGAGATTGAAGAATCATTTCTCTAAAACATCTATCCTTTCATCATATGAAGAAAGCACCCAGAATTCCCTCAACCGCACAAGGTGCAGCATTCTCAACCGCTGTCCCGTTAAAGGTCATCACCAAATCATACATGAATTTCTGCTAAGATGGTTTAAAAGAGCCTTTTTAGAACTTGCAGAAACACCTACCTCTTGCTCACTCACTGCACTCATGTAACACTGAGCTTCATTTATTTTTACAGAATTTTACCTTCAATGATGACTTCAGTCCCAGCAGTACCAGTTCAGCAGACCTCAGCGGCTTAGGAGCAGAACCTAAAACACCAGGGCTCTCTCAGTCCTTAGCACTGTCATCAGATGAGGTACTTTCATGGCACTGTGACAGAACTGCTTTGTCAAATGTGACATTTTACCCATGAACCATCACCAGGAAAATGTTTTCAGAGTAGATCTTGCATAGAAATCATCAAGACTGTGATTTATATTTAATATGAAGTCTTCAGGATTTCTCTCCCTCCCTTTCTCAACATAAAAGCAAAATCTTGTTCTTAAGCTTTCCAGGGGCCCCTTTTACATGTATATGTAAACACACATGATGGGGAGGCTGGGCAGTGCAGAGTTAAACATGGGGGAACAGCTCAGAAATCACATCGAAGTTTACGAATTACTCCTTCCTTTTTTTTCCTTGCCTCCTCCTACAACCACCCTCACTCCAAGATTCTGATACTTTCTCTGACTAGGTTGAGGTCTCTGATTGAGAATCATTGCAGTAGACAGAGATAGTTTTGATAAAGAGGGAAAATAGCATGAGAACCATTTATTTAGAAGCAAGGGTCAAAATTAGTATTACTACAAATTATCAGGAGATAAATGTGCACGAGAGAGTCAGGAAGTGAGGTTAGTGATTTAGTTCCTTGAAAAATGGGGGGAGGACAGAAAGCACCGTAAATAAAGATATTTTTGCTCTAAATGTTTGTTCTTACTATTTCTTTGTAACATGATTTTTGATTCATAAAACTTTTTTTTTTTCTCGTAAGCTTTTCTGCCCGTATTCTTCAAGTTTGGTGCAATTTTCGTTTTATTAAAACTATGTACTATGTATGTTGTGTCTCCTGTTTCTGTAACACTTTTCGTCTTGATTCTTTTATCGCTCCCTCGCTCAGAGCCTGGATATGATAGATGACGAGGTGAGCTATCAGTGGGCTGTGTGTGATGGCTTGTGTGCTATTGTTTGAATGTGCTTTTTCTTTCTTTGGAGATGGCTGAAAAATGAGACAATACAAGAATACCTTCCTCTGTAGTGAAGGGTTTCCTTGTGTTAAATAGCTTTACTCTCTGCCCTTGTCATATCTTAGTTTAAAAGATGTTCCTAAGTTAAGAGAATCTCCGCATTGCACCTCCAGAGTTCCTTGATTTATTTTCCATCACCATTACATTGACATGGTCCATTCTTTTTCCTCCTCTTTGCCTTCATCTCAGCTTACCGCATCCCTTCTTCTGTGTTCCCTTTATGGGTCACCAAGGTGACTCCTGTCTTTCCTCCAAGACCTATCATCACCTTCATCTCCTCTCAGCTTAGTGGGTCTAGGAACCAACCTGTCCTTTTGCACTATTAAAAGGAATATTCTGCAGTGGACAGAGCCAGAAATTTGGAATAAACTCCTAACTGTTGAGCTCTACCACTTACTAACTGTGTGATCTTGAACAGATCACATAGACTTCCTCAGCCTCAGTTTCCTCATTTCTTTCTTTTTTTTTTTTTTTTAAAGACAGTCTCACTCTGTTGCCCAGGCTAGAGTGCAGTGGCACAATCTTGGTTCACTGCAACCTCCGCCTCCCAGGTTCAAGCGATTCTCCTGCCTCAGCCTCTTGAATAACTGGGATTACAGGCATGTGCCACTACACCCAGCTAATTTTTGTATTTTTAGTAGAGAGGGGGTTTCGACATGTTGGCCAGGCTGGTCTCGAACTTCTGGCCTCAAGTGATCCACCCACTTCAGCCTCCCAGAGTGCTGGGATTACAGATGTGAGCCACCGCGCCCAACCGTTTCCTCATTTCTTAAAAGTAATTATGGATATTATCTGCCCTACCTTCTTCACAGTTTGCTTGCTGCTCGAATGAAATAATGGTTGTGAAACTTCCCCTAAGAAGGCTTGAGAGCTTAATGCTCTCCTCTCCCAAGTGAAAGATACCGCAGTATTTGTTAATATATTTTTACAAAATTCCAGTGTCTTATTAGAGGATAAGTGATGCATTGCATATAGAGATTTATGAAATATTTATTTTCTACCTCTTATAATCTGTCCAGACTATTTTGATGTAAAAGCTTGCAAAATTAATGTATTTTCTTCTATATTAAACTTCCTACATTAATAATGCTGCTTTTTTATTATGGGGGAATTTCTAAACTTCCAAAAACATAAGAACATATAGGTAATAAGTATTTTTTCTACCACCATTAGAACCATTAGCTTATCATATTTTGGTTTAAACATAAGTGTGGCTCTCATAGGTTAAGAAATTCCTTCTGATAGCATAATATGAGCCATAGTATCTTGGTCCTTTAACAACACTACGTAACATTCCTATCTCAGATCCTTGATGATGGACAGTCTCCCAAACACAGTCAGTGTCAGAATCGGGCCGTTCAGGAATGGAGTGTGCAGCAGGTTTCTCACTGGTTAATGAGCCTAAATCTGGAGCAGTATGTATCTGAATTCAGTGCCCAAAACATCACTGGAGAGCAGCTCCTGCAGTTGGATGGAAATAAACTTAAGGTAAAGAATTATATGTCTGTGTTAGGTTACCAGGTATAACTTGTATTACTCAAAGCACCTAAAATGTTTTCATTAGATAAGAGCACTCTGCATATCTGAGAGGTAATTCTCATCAACATTCAGCAGAAAGGATGTTGAATTCTTTCTGAGTAGTAAATGAAGTTTCAGAAAGTCCATCAGGGGTTCTAAATTAAATGGTAGGCTGCTGATTAGGAGAGCGAGGGACCCACTCCATTGCTTCCACCTGGCAACACATGGTCCATATATTAACTCTCCTTCCTTCTGATGTAGTGTGAGTTTTAATCATGGCCACTGTGGACTTTTTCATCACGTTGGAATTAAGACCCAGATCCACGACTCTTCTTTTCCTTGTTCATTTCTCCTTCACCTCCACTATTCCTTACACACTACTCCCAAACTGGGATGATGTTTTCCCCAGAAGTTTTTTTCTCCAAGTATGTACACACATCTTCCCTCCCCTCCATGGCACTTTCATTTCCACTTGTCCGGTCCATCTCCCTTAGAGACCAAGGTGGCATCCATTCCTTTGGGAAAGGGAGAAAGGAGCTTACAGCCAACTCCATGTAACCCCAAGCTCCATGCCCCCGCCTCAGCCCCCTGCTGGGCTGACGGGCAGATGAGTATCTCTTGACAGTCTTGAAAAGGTTAGAGATCAATCAATAGCTTGTGAATATGAAGGCCCCATTGACAAGGCTGTCCCTGTTGGGGAGATAGATAGATGCATCCTGCTGTTGATTCTGAAGGTCACGAAACATTTAAAGTACATAAGCAACTCCCCTTATTCTGAATTCTAAGTTCATCGAGCAACCTCCTCATTATAATCAAGGTTCCTTTATAGGTCTACCTACAGGGAAAGAATGGTTAGTCATGCTGACACGAGCATTCTGGCCCCAAAGACACTTTTGGTTCTCATTGTAATGAAAACATTGGCAGAAAGGAAGCTGTTTCAATTCTTCTTGCCCTTCTTGGAGCCCTCTGTGACAGCAGGTGTTCACTCCTATGCTTTGAAAATATTGATGAGTTTAGCAATACCTTTACCTATAAATGTCTACAGCCCAAAGGCTGGAGAAGGAGAATTGTGCCTTTTTTCCATTCATTCACCCATTAATTACTAATTTGGAAAGCATTTAATTAATGAGTTTTAGGGTATACTTTGCAAGGGACTTCAAAGAACAAAAGAAAAAGGGTAGCCCCCAGTGTGTTAATTTTTAACAAATGTAACTAGCTCTTCCTCTTTTCTTATCTCTTTTATGTTTGAATTAGTTTACAAACTTGAACATATGGTATATTAACATCATCAGAGGGCTCACTGGTTTTCAAATTCAGTTTGTGTGTGTGTTTCCTTCTTAGGCTCTTGGAATGACAGCATCCCAGGACCGAGCAGTGGTCAAAAAGAAACTCAAGGAAATGAAGATGTCTCTAGAGAAGGCTCGGAAGGCCCAAGAGAAAATGGAAAAACAAAGAGAAAAGCTAAGGAGAAAGGAACAAGAGCAAATGCAGAGGAAGTCCAAAAAAACAGAAAAGATGACGTCAACTGCAGCCGACGGTGCTGGTGAGCAGTAACACATACCCTCTTACTGAAGATGGAGATTATCCAAGAGAAGTCCCCACCTCTTCCTGCCCTGCTCTCCTCCAGAGGATGAAGAAGAAACTAAATGATAAGGGTAATGCGGCTCTAGGCCGGTTGAGGAACCGTGTGTTGAATAACTGCATTTTCTGCAATAGAAGGCACTCTTAATTTTAACTACTGACATAGTCCCAAGCCACCTTTGATTTATTAACAAACCAGACATTTCATTTAAGTAGCTGTGTTTTGCTCTTCTCTAACTTAGCAACATCTTGTGTTGTGTTGGGTGTGTTTTGTCACTTGGAGAACTAGCTTGACCCCACCCAACAAGAGCATGATACACCCTGGTGTTGTTGATGGAGCACTGTGAATTTTCAGTTTGGGATCCTGAAATGGCAATTGCACTTGTCTGCATGGCAGAGAGCACCCTGCCATGAGATCTGGACCAGTACTTACTTCTAGGGCTGCAAAACCTACTCCAGTGTGTGGGAAAGATTCACTCTTAATTCTGAGTCTGGACAGTAAGACCACCCTGCTGTGGAAACATGGATGCTCTGCTCCATAGTTACCTACTAAGGGAAAAGGCATGCAAGCCATTCTGCTTGCTAGGCATCAAAAAGAAAGAAAAGAAATTATAGCTATTTGTTAACCACTGAAAAAAGCAAAAGCCTTAAGATTGTGTATGTGAGTATTACCTTAGGTTCTGAGAGTAATATTTATCCTCTAGATATAGCTGAACACGAAAGAAAAAAATCAGACATTAATGCAGCCATGGGATATTGGGATCTGTTGACCTTGCTACTGTTGTGTGTTCAGCATCTCAGCAACACTGGCAAACACAACACAGTTCCCCTTCCCCCCACCCAACCCAAGAAATTGAACAGGAAATTGATTTTTAAGGAAACCACCATTTTCAGGTTTCCTCTCCTGGGGAACATTCTGGCTGGTCTTCAGCCTGTCTATGTCACAATCAGGAACTCATCACGTAGTTTCTACTCAAGATTTCCCAGGTGGGCTCAGTTAGTGTTTTAACAAATGTACTTTTAAGAAAAGTAGAAATACCAGTTTGAGGAAATTTAGATTTGAATAATATTCAACTGGAGAACCAATTTTTTTTTTTTAGTACAAAGAATGTTCCTATAAAGAAGAACTGTCAGTTAACATTTTAGGGAGATTTTGAATAGTTTTTCTGAGCCATTCCTTTCCATACTTTAAAGATTTCCAATTTTACAGAAAAAGTTTGTTTAAGGCACTGCATAGGATACACTTTAGTAGTGGAGGAACTTATACTAATTTTAAGCCAGTATTAAGGATTTCTGAATTTCACCAAACTAAGTCCTAAGTGCAGGAGACTGGGGCAGAAGAAGGAGAAAATAAACTCGTTTTGAGAAATTTCGTGTGATGAGGGTTTTTTGGGTTTTTGTAGTTTATGCTCATGTATCTGGTTCTCTTTGCTGCATTGACTCTAAACTGAGGTTATCCACTTTCCAAAGGACAAGTTTCAACATAAGACTTGAGGCCACATGAGTTCTTGGACAGTATTTTACTTCTTTTACTTTATGGGAATCTCTGCTCCATTCCCAGCATCATCGTATCTTCCACTGGAAGTATTCCATATGCAGGGCCTGGGCAAGGCTTTTGAGTGTAACAGATTAAGGGAACTCCCTTATAGCCCCATCTTGTATTTTAATAACAGTGTGATTTTTTTCTTTAAAAAAATTATTTTTGCTTATCTGAAAATCTGAATTCGGAAAGTATCTAAACTAGACATTTTTAATTCTGTTCTACCGCCAAGGCCTGTTTTCTTTTCATTGCCAGAGTATTGTCTGTTATGCTTCAGCTGTTTTGTCATTAGGTACAGACCATTCATTCAAGCCTCAGAAACGTTAACATGAAGTAACATTGTGTTTTACAGTTATCAAAGTCACCATTATGTTTTTCTGTCTGTCTTCATTTGGGGTATGATAATGAAACTGCCATTTTGGATACTCTATTAATATCTTGAGATGTCTGGTGCTTTGTTATTTATTAACATCATGAGAAATAAGAAGCCACTATTAATGAGCGATAAAATTTGGCAAAATTTTCTAATACTAAAACACTAAATTAGAAAAACTCTGGTAATATTAGTGCTTGCTATTGTAAATTTTTGCCATTTTTGCTTATCTTTGGGAAAAAAGTGACCTGGATCACACTGGAAATTTCACTGTATTCAAGAGTAGAGATAGAAGGATGATTATCTTAAGTTATGTTTACACTTTGGTAATATTTGAAAATGGATGTATATACTGGAAATGTCTATAAGTGTCTTGTTTTTGCACCTAATTTATGATCTATTATATTGCATTTTCTTAAACGTCTTAGAAGTATTTTTCTTTATAACTTTGTTTGTACATTGAATGTTTAGATCAGTGTCCAACTGACAATGTTATAAATCAAATTCTTATTCCTTAAATCATTTAGTATTATAACGATTTTGATTTTTTAGTTAAATTATAGTAATTTTAGTCCTAAATGAGTTATTTTAGCATTACCACTTAAAACAGATGAAATTGTAAAAGTCACTTGGTTTGATTGCCCTACAAAGCGTAAGATATAAACTGATGAAGGGTATGAAAACAAAGTGAAAGACCTCAGATCTTGTGCACATTTTGTTTTCCTATTATTTCTTTTATTGACTGTAGTGCATGATACCTAATCGAGGCTCCAATGTCTTGCACAATTCCTACTTTAATGCTAGTGGTGTTCACTGTCCTTACAATTTAATACAGAATTGTTACTTCATCAACCTTAAACACTTTGCAGGTTTTTATTATCAGAAAATGAACAAAAAAGGGAATATCTGGAGGCTATGAACTGTGTTCCCTAAAGAAGAGCTCAGTATGATTCTAACAACAGCCAAAAGTGTTTTGGGGTATAGGTTATGCTTTGCTGGGAGGGTGTGTGTGGCGAAGAGGCCAAGCTGCAGACGGAAAGCATTGTATGAGCTGTATCTGGGTCAGGGTTTTCCATTAAAGGATGTTAGTTTTATAACAGATTACTTTGTTTAAGACCATCTCCCTTCAAGTAACTTACAGTTTATGTAATACTTATCTCATTCTTTTTTTTTTTTTGCCTGAATCAGGAATTTACTGCAGAATGTTAAGTTAGGGAAGAAACCTCATTTCATCCATTCTAACATTCCTGATGAAGTCCCCCTTTAGTTTCATGACAATAAAGCTGCACTGTGGCTGTCATCCTTTAGCTGGGATTGACATTGATTTCACACCCTCAACATCATACAAACTTTTTTAACCCACAGCAGTTCATGATTGCAGTATGATAGGTGCTAAAGCCAAACTCAGCTTTCAACTGGCACAAAATGGGACTGTCTACCTTTTGCTCCATTGTTGTTGGAAACAAAGTGGCAAGAGGGAAAATGAGGAACCAGATTTACCTTTGCCACTATCTGTGACACTGTAGTCATCCCTCGCCTGACATCTTAAAATATCCCAGACCCAAGCTACAAAAATGGTCACAGGTGGTTTGATCTAGCATCTCTGCCGTTAGAGTTTCTGCTGAAGACGAACTCGTGTGGGTTCGTTGTGCACCAGAATTAACATGTGCTTGAAAATTGCATTTTGTAAAAAGGAAATAAAAATTTCCATTTATATAGATACTCTGATTCATGTTTAAGTGTTAAAGGTTATGCAGACTAAACTTCAAGAGGAGATCCAGTGTTTAACAGTAGTGTTCTAGAGGATTCTAAAGGAAGCTGTTCCAGCAACCCTGAGAGAACCATCTACACTTTGGATATGTTGTAGCCCCATCATTACACTGAGATATTTCCATTTGAGTAACTAAAGGTACTCCTGACAGAGCTGGAGATGAGGGACACTTTGGTGGACAGTGGTCACTAGGGTTCACATCACCTACTTAATGCAAAGACCTTAGTGGTCTCAGAACGAAAAGGTAAAGTGGAAGAGAAAAGCACAGTTCTTTTCTATCTTTTAAAATTTACTTTTTATCAAGGATGTACCTGTACACTATTCTAAAGCTAAGCATTTAAGGATAAAGTCCAGAAATAAAATGTCCGTATTTTCTTTTTTTTTTTTTTTTTTTTTTTCTGTCATCTGTCACCCAGACTGGACTGCAGTGGTACCATCATGTATTACTGCAGCCTCAAACTCCTGGGCTCAAGTGATCCTCCTGCTTCAGCTTCCCAAGTAGCTGGGACTACAGGCGTGTGCTACCACCCCCAGCCAAAACATCCATATTTTCTATTAGAATCGTTTACATTATGATGGGGGGTGGGAAGCTGGGGGAGGGTTGTACATTCCCAAAAGAAAGCAGGGTTATAGGAAATCTGAATGTGCTTCAGTGATTCACTCCTGAAAAGCAGCCTGGGTATGTTGGCAGATTTTGTTTGCATTTGTCTTGCGTATTTAAAGTCTCAGGAAATCTAGTCTTGGTCCAAAACACTGGAGAAAAAAATAACACCAGACAAAACACATTTGAGTAACTTGAAGTAGCGGCATAGAATAGGCCCAACTAAGAAGTTGGAGGGGCAAAGAGAAAGCCGACAGAATCAGCTTCTGGTAAGTGAAAGCAACAAGTTCTATTTATGGTAGACAGAGGGTCCTTATTTGCTCGTGCATGGTGTCTATGTGGGCCTATGGAATGGTAGTTACTTGAAGGTTCGCATATGTAAGCATGTGGACCCAGCACAGCCTGTGACCTGATTCCAGATCCTCAAGAGTAGAGAAGGAAAGAAATATGATGATTTCCTATGCTTGACCCTAACCCAACCCCAAAACGGCTAGGGATTCAACAGTAAGATGTAAGGAATAAGAGAACAGACAACTTCTCAACAATGTGCATGCCATTTGTGTAGATGTTCAGAACTACATATGTGTGAATATAACTCCCACCTTACACATGCACACACACTACAATCACATGGCATTAAAAAATACATTTGTGTATGGAACTTGGTAAGGTCAGTCAGGACCTGGAGCTATAATCATAGCCTTATTGCCACTTCTTGTGTTGTGTATACATTGAATGGCTCATAGATTTTAAGAGATTTTTTTATTGTAAGTATTTCTACTAAATGCACTTATCCTTCTATATGTTTATATATTTTGGTAAAATTGATTTATCAGATACTTGGTATTTTAGTAAGAAAATTTCCTCAAATATTTGGCTAATGCTTTGATGTCAAGGTTGCATATTGCTGAGTTGGAGCTCAGAAGAAATTTATGCAGCTTCGGGCATTTTCAACTGCAGACTGCAGTTTTCTTGGCTAAAAATTGCACTGTGTGTTCTTGTGAATTTGCTCACAATTCTAAAATGACATAATTGGTGGCTGTGATGCTTAAAGTCACTGTCTACTGGCTCTCTTATGGTGAATGTTGCCATCATATGATCATTTATTTACTTTTTGTGCAAGTGATGGCATTTTGGTTGTTGCCAAAAACAGCACAAGTGTTTGGGAGTGTATGTTGTTGGAAGGTGTACATTTCTGTTTCTTTCAGCTATATTATTTATACACCCAGGTTTTCTGTTAAGGATGTAATCATTCATTCATGAAAGAACAATTGGCAAGAAATAATTAAATTACCTTAGAAAGTAAGAATTAAGAGGCACTCCAACCAGATAACACCTCCCAACAACATGAAATTTAGTTAGTGCTTAGTGAAATTCCTTAAATATATATGTATATGTTTTATTCAACATTATTTAATATCATAACTACTGCTTTTGTATTTTTTAATGGTGTTGCAACCACTTGTACATCTGCTACATGTTACTGACAAAACTGGGCAGCTGAAAATAAAAGAGAATAAATTCTATTCCACTGTAAGAAGTTGATTTCTTTTCAGCTTTCTTTGTATATCAGTAAAGAACAAGAATTGTTTGAAAATAATTTTAAGTCTGATAGGTATGGATAGCATGTTACCTAAGCGTTTAATTTGTACATTTTGATGTCTGATCATTTGCATGGAAGAGACAATAGTGCCACGTCTGAATTGTTCTCTTGTGCTTGGTTAATATGTACTTCTCTAGATTGTTCAAAAAGTTTCAAATGACATTCCTTACTCTTTGGTTTTCAGAGGCATTCAAGCAAAATATCACAGTTTGTTTTATGACCAGTCTAACAATACCTGTGATTAAATTTAATTTGTTAGTGTAAATAAATTTCTTGCCAATGAGTATTATTGTTGTTAGACAACGAATGCAATAAAAAGAGAAATACTGAGATCTGTTGAAGCAATTTTTTTCCCTCTTCCATTTTCACCTTCAACTAAAACAAGCCTTGACTGGGTAAACCTGTATCAACTGTCAAAGCATATCTGTCAATCAAGAGCAAAGTGCACATTTTTCATGGAAATGAAACTAAAAATAAGTTTTAACTCTGGTAAAGTGTAAATTGGCAGCTAGAATTACATTTGAAAGCACAATTATGGAACTGGGCATAAAGTTATAAGAGCAAAGCCTGCACTCGAAGCTTCCTCGCCCATCATTTTGTTCCCCTGTCGCTGCTTCACCGTCAAAGTCTCCAATATCTCTCAGCCAGGAAAACCTCTGTGACAAATTCATTAAGTAGTCAGCCTCTCATAGCAAGGGGCAAGCTAAGAAAGAATCAGGACCATCATAGAGTGTGGGGTTATTTTAAACGATATTCTTTCTAAAGCCTTAAAAATTCAGAAGACTTGGAGATAACAAGTGAGGGCTATTTCATTCATTCTCACACACGCAAACTACTGTAATTTATATGTGACTAAACCTGTGTCAGTGCGAAAATTTAGATTTGGGAATCACAGAATACATGAATTAAGCTGTTTTCCTCTTTTTCACAATGTAGGTTATGAAATTTCTAACCAAGGCATGTCCCTTTTTGAATGATCTTGAGTATGTGCTGTGTCAAATTGGATAGACTTTTGTTTCTTCCATGGAATTTGCCTATTCTGTCAAGAATAAGAAAGAACAGAATGTGGTCATTTTATTGAAGATGTTAGGGAGCCTAACTACTCAGGACATTCTTTCTTTTTTTTCTTTTTTTTTTTTTTAATTTATTTATTATTATTATACTTTAAGTTGTAGGGTGCATGTGCATAACCTGCAGGTTTGTTACATATGTATACTTGTGTCATGTTGCTGTGCTGCACCCATCAACTCGTCATTTACATCAGGTATAACTCCCAATGCAATCCCTCCCCCCTCCCCCCTCCCCATGATAGGCCCCGGTGTGTGATGTTCCCCTTCCTGAGTCCAAGTGATCTCATTGTTCAGTTCCCACCTATGAGTGAGAACATGCGGTGTTTGGTTTTCTGTTCTTGTGATAGTTTGCTAAGAATGATGGTTTCCAGCTGCATCCATGTCCCTACAAAGGACACAAACTCATCCTTTTTTATGGCTGCATAGTATTCCATGGTGTATATGTGCCACATTTTCTTAATCCAATCTGTCACTGATGGACATTTGGGTTGATTCCAAGTCTTTGCTATTGTGAATAGTGCCGCAATAAACATACGTGTGCATGTGTCTTTATAGCAGCATAATTTATAATCCTTTGGGTATATACCCAGTAATGGGATGGCTGGGTCATATGGTACATCTAGTTCTAGATCCTTGAGGAATCGCCATACTGTTTTCTATAATGGTTGAACTAGTTTACAATCCCACCAACAGTGTAAAAGTGTTCCTATTTCTCCACATCCTCTCCAGCACCTGTTGTTTCCTGACTTTTTAATGATCGCCATTCTAACTGGTGTGAGATGGTATCTCATTGTGGTTTTGATTTGCATTTCTCTGATGGCCAGTGATGATGAACATTTTTTCATGTGTCTGTTGGCTGTATGAATGTCTTCTTTTGAGAAATGTCTGTTCATATCCTTTGCCCACTTTTTGATGGGGTTGTTTGTTTTTTTCTTGTAAATTTGTTTGAGTTCTTTGTAGGTTCTGGATATTAGCCCTTTGTCAGATGAGTAGATTGCAAACATTTTCTCCCATTCTGTAGGTTGCCTGTTCACTCTGATGGTAGTTTCTTTTGCTGTGCAAAAGCTCTTTAGTTTAATTAGATCCCATTTGTCAATTTTGGCTTTTGCTGCTGTTGCTTTTGGTGTTTTAGACATGAAGTCTTTGCCCATGCCTATGTCCTGAATGGTACTACCTAGGTTTTCCTCTAGGATTTTTATGGTATTAGGTCTAACATTTAAGTCTCTAATTCATCTTGAATTAATTTTCGTATAAGGAGTAAGGAAAGGATCCAGTTTCAGCTTTCTACTTACGGCTAGCCAATTTTCCCAGCACCATTTATTAAATAGGGAATCCTTTCCCCATTTCTTGTTTCTCTCAGGTTTGTCAAAGATCAGATGGCTGTAGATGTGTGGTATTATTTCTGAGGACTCTGTTCTGTTCCATTGGTCTATATCTCTGTTTTGGTACCAGTACCATGCTGTTTTGGTTACTGTAGCCTTGTAGTATAGTTTGAAGTCAGGTAGCGTGATGCCTCCAGCTTTGTTCTTTTGACTTAGGATTGTCTTGGAGATGCGGGCTCTTTTTTGGTTCCATATGAACTTTAAAGCAGTTTTTTCCAATTCTGTGAAGAAACTCATTGGTAGCTTGATGGGGATGGCATTGAATCTATAAATTACCTTGGGCAGTATGGCCATTTTCACGATATTGATTCTTCCTATCCATGAGCATGGTATGTTCTTCCATTTGTTTGTGTCCTCTTTTATTTCACTGAGCAGTGGTTTGTAGTTCTCCTTGAAGAGGTCCTATACACCAGTAACAGACAAACAGAGAGCCAAATCATGAATGAACTTCCATTCACAATTGCTTCAAAGAGAATAAAATACCTAGGAATCCAACTTACAAGGGATGTAAAGGACATTCTTTCTAAATAAGGAAATATGTGGGGGTGGGGGTCCCTAAGCATCACACTCATTGATAATTTCAAGACAGTCTTTCAGAGAACCCAGCATCCTGGGCTGTGAGCAGCATCTCAGAATAATTGAGCCCTTGTAGGGCACAGGATATTATGTCACTGGAATCATGACTAACTCCAATCTTGATGTGAAGAAAGTGGTTTTTTGACCCAAACAAAATGTTCCTGTTTATTACTTCAAGTCAGTGATCCTAAACTGTTGGTGGTTCTCAATTTATTGGCAAAACATTTTCTCTGAAATGCCAGACTATCATCATAACAAATGCCTTAGAAAAACTTCGTTTCTGGCTAGCCTCGGTGGCTCACACATGTAATCCCAGCACTTTGGCAGGCCAAGGCGGGCAGATCACCTGAGGTCAGGTGTTCGAGACCAGCCTGGCCAACATGGTGAAACCCCGTCTCTACTAAAAATACAAAAATTAGCCAGGCATGGTGGTGCATGCCTGTAGTCCCAGCTACCCGGGAGGCTGAGGCACAAGAATCCCTTGAACCTGGGAGGCAGAGGTTGCAGTGAGCCAAGATTGCACCACTGCACTCCAGCCTGGACAACAGAGTGAGATTTGGTCTCAAAAAACAAAAACAAGAAAAAAATTTGTTTCTAAAGTCACTGCCTTAACACCCCAAAGAAGTAATTCAGTATGAAGGTTATACCTTCAAAACAGACAAATAAATGAAAATGGGTAACCTTTATATATCAGCTTCTATAACAAAAATGATAAAGTCATGTTTTCTTCCTAGTCATGTCTCAGAAGATAGCCAAAGGGGTTGTTGATCTTTTCTATTTGTTTGTTTACCTTTCAATTTTTTTTTCTTTTCAGCCTCCACAACAAGTTTAAATATTAAACAAAAACCCACCAGCAGTACCACCACCTCAACAACAGTGTAGTCCTTGGGGACACTTAGCTTAACCCAAGTCAATTATGAGATTCAATCTGTATCCAATCATCGCAGTGAACAAAATTCCTTTTACCAAGTCAAAGACACTCTAAGGTACAATTTGTGCCAAGATCATAGAGACTCATAATTTTCAGGTGTGACAACACTCCCAAAAATTTTAAGATTTTCCTATGTGTCATTGCTACAGGAGAATTGAAAAAGCAAGAGTACAAGGGGAGTTGGAATAATTCAGGTTAATATTTACTGAGAAAGGCATGTATCAAAGGGAAAACAGGAGTAAGTCTGACTGCCATCGTCAGACTTGCTATGTGCGTGGAGTAGAGGGGAACTTCATAATGCACATCTAGTTTTCTGGCCCATGAACTGGAGTCCCTGAGCGAGTACTGGAGTTCTGAAGACACGTGAGCTAGGCCTGCTTCCCTGTGTCTTCTGAACAAGACATGGCAAGACAGCAATACATACACGTGCTTTCAGGCAACACATGTTTTAGGGTAAGTACTTTTGGGGTCACACACTGTTACTTAATATCTGACAATGGACATAACTGATTTATCCATTTTAGTGAGAAGGATTTTTATTGATAAATGAGGTTTCCAGGTATTCCAAGACTGATTTGATAGTGTATTCTCCAAAAAAAGCCCTACACGTCATATCTCTCCCAGTTAAACAATGCTTTGATGCTTCATGATGTCCACATTTAGGGTCAGCATTCATTGTTCAGCTAAGATCACTAGGTCCTTGGAATATGGCAAGCAGTTGAAATAATGGCCTCAGTTTCTATGGCGTGGATGCAAGTCGGTCTGTTAGAGCTCACAGTAAAGAGCTTTGTGAAACACTGTGCCAATCAGCAGTTTCCCTTTGTACACAGAGGCAACTGCACTGCCTTGCAACACTGTGCCATTTTCTGCATAAACCTGTGTCACTTTAGGTTCTTCTGTTAGAATGTTCTGGATTTGAAGCACCTGTGAAAGAAATAACATTGAATTAACATTTTTGTCAGATCACTTAAAACAACCTTATGCGTAGGGTCATCCTCCATAAGAAGCCGTATAATCTTATACAATGAGATAAATCCTATTTTGTTCCAAAATTACACTTAACACACCTGTTTCCTCATTTGGGAACAGGTGGGTACGGATCTCAAGTGATCTTTAGCAGAGGTGGAGAGTATCTAAACCTACAGGGGTGAGGCAGGAAATGCAAATGAGCAGCACATCCTGGATGTGGGACATTAGGGAGCAGTGGGGACTTAAGTAAATGTGGAGGGAGGAAGCTGTTAACTCAGTGTGATGGTTAACAATGAGTGTCTACTTGATTGAACTGAAGGATACAAAGTATTGATTCTAGGTGTGTCTGTGAGGGTGCTGCCAAAGGAGATTAACATTTGAATCAGTGGGCTGGGGAAGGCAGACCCACTCTTAATCTGGGCAGCACAATCTAATCAGCTGCCAGCGAATATAAAGCAGGCAGAAAAACATGAAGAGGAGAGACTGGCCTAGCCTCCCAGCCTACATCTTTCTCCCATGCTGATGCTTCCTGACCTCAAACATCAGACTCCAGGTTCTTCAGTTTTGAGACTCAGACTGGCTCTCCTTGTTCCTCAGGCTTGCAGACAGCCTACTGTGGGACCTTGTGATCAGGTAAGTTAATACTTAATAAACTCCCCTTTACATATATATATATCTATCCTATTAGTTCTATCCGTCTAGGGAACCTTGACTAATACGCTTAACAACAGCCAAATGGTTGCCATGCAGTAATTCAGGTCCGTTTTCATGTATTTTCAGGTAAGTCAGGGAACTGGATGTTTACACTTAATTCCTGGTTTTTAAAATGCAGACAAAGAGAAAAAAAAATATGACCCCCAAAAAACCACATCTCTGTACCATACTCGGGTGTTCTAAAGTTAACCTCCTGTCTCTAAATGTATAAAATTTTGTAAGTTCAGTTTACTTCACTTAATTGAGGAGAAATGTGATTGCATCATTAATAGTATAGTATCATGCTAAGCCAACCATATGAAATAGCCAATATTTGATCATTCTGGCTGTCAAAAATAGCAATCGCATGTGATTCACTACACTAAGGTGGGAGACCTGGGTCGTGTCTTGGATCTTCCACTTACCATTTGTTTCTCATCTGTAGAGTGAAACAGGTGGGACTAGATTATCTCTAAATTCCCCTTCAACTCTAACAATCTATTATTAAGCCTTTATGATAATATATAATGACTTGAAGAAAGGATATATACATCACAAATGTGGCCAACTGTGAAGGCCAGTGCCTGGATCTAAAAGGGTCTGTGGGAACTTTCAAAATGACCTCTTAAAAACAGCTGGCACCAAGGACAGATGTCTTAGGAAATTGCCATAGCATTAACATGTAGTAGTTACAGGTAAATAGTTGATGGTGCACCTTGGCTTACCTAAGCGTCTTGTTAATAAAACTAAATCACTCTTCTGGGGCAGTGCATTAGATAATGAATTGTTACTACTTTTTACTATTCCTTTGCAGAGCAATCATTAGAAATGAAGTATTTTTTCCAGAAAAAACAACCAAGTCCATGCTATAGCAAACAACCCAAGATAACTAAATGAGCTAACAAGCCAGAACAATTAAAATCTAACATTCTGCTCAGTTCTGAGCACTGAACGCTCCACAGCATACATTTCTTCAATTCTGTTAAACATACCATTCAGCAACCCTAATAGCCAAAAACTAGCAAAAGGCAAAAAGGATTTCCATTAAACATGATCACAGTTGTCCTGTAAACCTAGAGATAAAAGATAGGAGAGCCATAATGTAAATGGAAATACGCATTTGGATTTTTTTTTAACCCAAGAGATACGGGCTTTAACACTTTTTTTTCCTGTTGGGCAGGTGAAATGGACTCTTAAAACTCAGCTTTAACAATACATACACAGCAGCAGACAAATATGTCAAAATGATGTCATATATATGATGTAAATAATAAGTACCCTTAGTAGATACTGAAAACTCAGTAAATGTGCAAATACCTATATTGAAGTAGGTTCCAAATTCTTATTTGTACCCAAAATAGTTCACTGAATAAAGACCATGGACAAAAACTGGGACCTTTGAGTACTGTAACTAAGGTGGAAGATGAGATCTTCTAAGCCAAAATAATTCCAGCGATTTATCTTGCCACCTGCAGGAAGATCTAGAGAGGCTGGCCAATGTGCTCCAGGACTGGTCCATTGCATGGACCTGTGCATATACTACCACACAGGAAGGGGGAGTTGAATAGGAAGGCAGGTAACAAATGAATGATTAAACCATAGCAATATGGCGTCATTATGTTCTTTGAGGATCCCTTGACCAGAGGCCAAGTTCCTCTCAGGCAACCCTCTCCACCCACCACCGTATACCTGTTCTGGCTTCTGGTATTCATTTCCTCCCTCCCTCGCTAGCCCTGAGGTACTGCATTATCCTCTGTTGATTACCCCACACTGTGTCCACACATTTTTTATATAGTCCTTTGATTAAACTCCCCTCAAATTATCCAATTTAAGTGTGCCATGTGTTTCTTGCCTAGACGCTGACTAAAGCACCTTCAAAAGCCTTTGTTTCTGATCATTTGGATCATCTATCCATGTCCCCCCTTTTATTTGCACATAGAATTGAGAATTATGTTTTCAACTGAAAAAAACAATGGCTGGGAATAA
This sequence comes from Mandrillus leucophaeus, assembly GCF_000951045.1. NCBI lineage: Eukaryota > Metazoa > Chordata > Mammalia > Primates > Cercopithecidae > Mandrillus > Mandrillus leucophaeus. The sequence continues at coordinate 1,610,858 of NW_012101454.1, forward strand.
AGTCACTTATCTGGTTCATTTTTAAAACTAACCTCGGATGCAGGAGGATTCTCTGAGTCATAGAAGAAGACTTTCATGCCATTGGGATGGCATCCAACCCAAAGGTCTCCTGTCTCAGGATCCACAGATATGTTATCCACGAGGGTATTAAAGTCGAGGGACTTACAAGATTAAAAACAAGAAAAGAACAAGACATAAAGTAAAACACAATTGTGGTGGAGCAAAATATATCAGAGAATAGTTGCCTCTTGTCCTTGGCCACCACACTGCTGGTTCCAAGGATACAGTTCTGCCCCATTTCAACAGGACTCACAAAATTCCTCTGACATTTCGTCCATGCTAATATTTTGTCAGTTTCCAGGACAGAATGCGGTAGGGTAAAGATACAGAAAACCAAGAAAGACTGTTAAAAGTTAGACAAAATCATTTGTACCAACATCAGTGCATGAACCTAAAACTGAAAAAAAAAGTTTTCAGTGCAGCATAAAACAACTGCTTCTAAAATGGCATGTGCAAATGATATTTTTATAAGCATTCAGAAAACCACCAGGAAATGTAGATTCATTTCTGAGAAGAACATCAATGAAATGTGGACTCTTTAATGGCTAATCATAGGCTGTGCCGCCAGAGAAGAAATGATCACCCAGAGTCTCGTTTTTGCCTTGAAGTTGAGGAAAAGTTTGTTCTTTAGTTTCTTGATGTTATTCAACTCCCTGTTCTTCTGCTGTTTATTCTCTAAATATAAGTTGCAAGCATTTGATGACTGCACAGATTGCTGCTGAGGCTTTGTACAAGGATCATAAATAATACCAATGATTCTTAATTCCACCATTCATCATCTTGTCTGCCTTCTACCAGGGAGAAATCCCATCTATTTGTTTACCTCTTATTCTCAGTTGGAGAAATAATATCTACCATTTACCTCAGAGACCAGCATACCTCAGTGCCCAGAGACCCTGTAAATAACTGCTCATGACTCATTGTAAAGGCCAGGGCATGAACAGACAGCTGCAGAAAACCAGCGCTTCCTTGTGCCTCCTACTCAAAATGAGAGCTGTTCCTCACATGCCCAGGGAGGGATTAGAGGACTGAAGCATCGTGGCAGAGCCTCATTCTCACCACCATGCAGAGCCATCAGTCTTTCTTACCCCAGAGACAGGCAAGACAGGCGGCTCCATGCTTTTTCCATCCCTAAATCCCTGTCCATCCCAGTGTCAGCACACCACTCTGATACCATAATGTCTTTAGATGAGGAAATGTTTGTTGCAGGGCTTTGCTCTTATCTTTGGAAGCGGCATAGCCGATTGGCGAATTCCATGGCAGATGAAACCTACTGAGATGAGAGCGGGAGTGGGAGAAGGACACAGAAACCTGGGATCCCATTCATTCAACATGCAATTACCAAGCTCCTACATGAGCTCTGCGAGGAACGCAGCATCTGCAGAGCACCAGGTACCCAGCAGACACAGCTCATGCCACGAAAGTGCTGACAGTCCAGCAGGGAACCTATTCTGAGTCCAACAATGAACTCCTTGCCTTGCAAATAAATAATTCCTCTCCATGCTAACTCACGGCAAGACCCCTGCATATCACATCTCACACTCCCACAAAGGCAACTGGAAAATTTCGCATTCCTTGGTCAAGAAAACTTAATAAATTGCTCTCTTTGGGAAAAACTGTATTCTCTGTTAACAAATATTCCAGGTTTTTGCGAATTGAGGTTCATCAAAGTGTGACTAATCCATTGACTAAGTCCTGGAATCTTTTTTGGAGAGAGGAGAGAATTATTTCTATCGTGGTAATATATATATAAAATTTGACATTTTAACCACTTTTAAGTATAAAACTCAGTGGCATTAAGTATATTCACAATATTGTGCAACCATCATCACCATCCCTCTCCAGAACTTTCAGTCAGCCCCAAACAGAAATCCTGTACCCATTAAACAATAGCTCCCCGTTCTTCTCTCCCCCAAGTTCCTAGTAATCAGCATTCTATTCTATTTTCTGTCTCCATGAATTTGCCTGTTCTAAGTACTTTCCATTAGTAAATTGTACACTATTTATCCTTTTGTGGCTGGCTTATGTTATTTGGCATTATGTTTTCAAGGCTTATCCAAGTTGTAGCAGGTATCAGAACTTCATTCCGTTTTTGTTTTTTTTTTTTTTTGAGACAGAATTTTGCTCTTGTTGCCCAGGCTGGAGTGCAATGGTGTAATCTCAGCTCACTGCAACCTCTGCCTCCTGGGTTCAAGTGATTCCCCTGCCTCAGTCTCCCAGGTAGCTGGGATTACAGGCACATGCCATCACTCATGGCTAATTTTTTCTATCTTTAGTAGAGACGGGGTTTCACCATGTTGGCCAGGCTGGTCTTGAACTCTTGACCTCATGATCCACCCACCTCAGCCTTCCTCAGTGCTGGGATTACAGGCATGAGCCACCACAGCTGGCCAAGAACTTCATTCCTTTTTAAGGCTGAATAATATCCGATTGGACATAAACCCATCTACACCTCCTCAAAAATTTAAGATTAGCCTCGGCTAGTTTATCAAATTACTTGGCACTCTCGAGTATTAATTAACTGACATTAATTAATACAATCTTTCAAAAGAAAGAATAATGTGACAATTGATGGATAACCTTTTTGGGGTTTTTATGATGGGAGACAGACATGGTCTATTGCTGAAATTGCCCTTGCCTTCAGTCTCGCCCTGGTAGGAGCAGAGCCTTGACATTCTGTGGTGAAGGTATGTTACATTGGGTTCTATTCTCATAAAATTCTTTAACTTTCGCTTTACAGAAATATCTATTGTTAAAACTGCAGCTTGTTTTTTATTCCCTCACCCAGTGTGAGCGTGTGAAATTCCATTTTACTTGAGCTAATACCAAAGTAGCCCTGCCAGTGATTTTTAATGTCAAACACGATGTTACATTTAATGTTGCTTTAAGGTAATTTTCTCTGAGTGAGGCCCCTCATGACAGTCCCTCGGATGTGCTGACAGGAACAGTCATACAATTGGCGCTGACAGTGCTTCCTGCAGTGGGCGTTTATGGCAGGAAAGCAACATCTTGTTGTTTTGCAGAGGTAGAGGGCTGCTTTCATAGGGCTCTAGTTTGCTCTTGGTCTCTCTTTCCTATCCTTTGTGTTTTCACCCCTTTTGACTCCAACCTTCAAACGACTAGAATTGGTGGGGGCAGGAGGTGAACCCCTGAAGCATGCCCAGCCCCACCACAGTAATTTAACAAGTATTTGTTAAATGCCAACTAGGCAGCTCCAACTAGAATTGTACTAGGAGCAAATAGAAAAACAGCCTGTCCTTGTGGAGCTTACACCCCAGTTCAGGAATCAGGTAATAAAGGGGAAGAATAAAATATATAGTATGCTAGCAATACATGCTGAATGGAAAAATAAAGCAGGAAAGGCGAGGGAAAACATGCAGGGGAAGGGAGCAGTTCCAGGTTCCGAAGACCGAGCTGACGTTTTAGTAAAAATGAAAGGAGGTGAAGGAGAGGGCCGTGGAGATCTGGAGGAAGGTTTCTCCTAGCAGAGGGAATGGTGCCCCATTCTGAGACAGTGGCAGGAGACGTGGGGCAGGGACACAATGGTTGGAGGTAAAAAGGCAGAGAGGTGAGGAGCAGCCAGGTCACCCGGCAGCCATTGTGAGCGCGTGGACTTCATAAACATTGTGGAGAGCAGCCCAGCATTAAGTACAAGTTGAGACTACTTCTTGGCTGTTCCATCAACGTCGAGGGAAAAAGAGAGAGAGACAGATGGGAGGAGAGGGAAGGAAGGTGGAGGAGAGGGAGAATGGGAGAAAGGAAGGAAGAAAGGCTGGAAGGGAGGGGTGGAAGGAGGATCTGGGAACACAATGCCAAGCTCAAAGTTTGCTAGAGCAGAAAGAATGCAAGGTTCCCGGGTGAGAGGTGTGGTTTGCTGTTTGCCACTCTGCAGTTGAGTAAAAATGAACAACAAACACATAACCATGCTAATGACTCTTAATAAAGGAGTGAAAAACTGGTTCTCACCCACACCAATTAAGCAGTCCTTTTCTCTTCACATGTAATTTCACAAATCAATTAGAATCTAATTATCACTCTGCAAACTTACAGTGTTAATACATCTTACCTTCAATGGAGTTAAAGTCCAATTAGCATGCTTTTCATACACATGAATCTTATGAGCCAGCAATTCAGCTACATAGACATACCTTCAAAGAAGAAAGAGCTACGTCAAAGTACTAGAAGTAACACAACTTGAGAGATTAAGATGAAGTTGTAATAACTATTCATAGGGAAGAACTTCGCTTAAGGAATGGAAAATGGAACCCATCTCAAACACACTAAATTCTGAAAGAACTCAGTGAGTTTACAATGCACAGAGGGATTTAATCTCTGCAAAGTTATTTCTGAAGGAGGGGACGTAATTGTCCTTATCAGTATGGAAGGAACTTAACCCTAACACCAACTTTTAGTATCTGGGAGTAAAATGCATTACAGTGTTTCTCTTTTGGTTTGTCAATTTGTGTCAAGCCCCAGGTTCTGCGTTTCAGGGGATAGTGAGTTCTCTCCCAGGAAACTTGCAGGAAAGCCCTTTGACAACAGCTTCTTGTTTTAATCCAGAGAAAAATATGAGAGAAGAAAAGCTGCTTGGCCTGGATCGATCGAGAGAAGTCTTCCTCCTCTTCTGTCCTGAGTCTGGTCCCGACTCTGTGGCTTTAGTCATACCCCACAAAGATCTGGGGTTAGTCTAAGCACTGTGCATCCCCCCAACAAAAAAAGAAATTACTGCTCGATTATCTTCTATTTTCAAAAACTGGTCCATGATATGAATAATTAAAAGCTGTCCCTGTCCCTGTTGCTCACTTGCTCGCTCTTTCTTTCTCTCTCTGTCTCTCTCTCTCTCTCTTTCTTTCATTTTTTTAGACAGAGTCTTGCTCTGTCACCCAGGCTGGAGTGCAGTGGCGCAGTCTCAGCTCACTGCAACTCACTGCAACCTCCACCTCCCAAGTTCAAGTGGTTCTCCTGCCTCAGCCTCCCTGGTAGCTGGGATTACAGGAGTGTGCCACCATGCCTGGTTAATTTTTGTATTTTTAGTAGAGACGAGGTTTAGTCATGATGGCCAGGCTGGTCTCTGACCTCAGGTTATCAACCCACCTTGGCCTCCCGAAGTGCTCAGATTACAGGCATGAGCCACCACGCCTGGCCCCTGTTGCTCTTTCTAAGCATATGTTACTGACTCTGAAATCCTTGATGATGATGCAAGATGACAAAGGGCATATATATGGATGGATATAGATATTTAATGCATATACCAATGCTACCCAAAATGCAGTCTCCAGACCAATGTTGGTTTGCAAATTGTTTGTTGTAGGGCCCCATGAGATAACATTATAAATCAACTACATCACTAAGCACACTGCTTAAACTGACGTTTTTCACAGTAATACTTTCGTGATGAAGGAAGTGTTGTCTTGATTTACATTTTGGTACAAATTCCTTATCTTGTCATAAACCTGAACTACTGACATATGTATACCTGCATACTATTCATCTCATTATACACTCAAATCTTTATTCAAAACAAGTCTATTCAGACATACTAAATCTTCATCACAGTTCCCCCTCTTAAAATGTACTTTTTTTCCAAAAAGGAAACAAAACCAATATGCCTTCACAACGAAATTTTTGATTTGATAAATTTTACCCCCTGAAAAATTAAGACATTTTACATTTTTCCTAATTTTATCTCACTAGGGTAACATGTTAAAATGTATCATATTACTTTTAAAAAGAATATATTCCAAGATATCTCCTGAGAATCTGAGTAAATTCACTACATTTCAGAGAGTTCACATACTTGCCATCAGGTGAAATGTTGATTCCATTAGCAAAATCAAATCCTTCTGCCACCACTCGAACTTTGCTTGGACTGTAGTAAACAACATACGACCACGCTAAACCCAAATACATCTCCCAGGACCGTAAGTAGGGGTCAAGAAAATAGTGATCATTTGTGGCATAAAAGTGCTCAGGTCCCACAGCAACGATATCATTCAAACTGCAAATAAAACATACACACATCATATATAAGGTGAAGGTATTGAACATTACAGGATTGTGAATTGACATTCATCGCCGTCTATTCCTAAAATCAAGATATGGGATGGAGCCTTCATGCTAGCTATAATGGAACAGAATTAATATGAAATTAGTCCTGCCGATACAATCCTTAAAGACAATCATTGCTCTAAGAAATCTGAGGAAGTGATTATAGCACTGTAACATAAAAATCCTTTTATATGTATCTTAAAATAGTGTTACATCGTGTGTGTGTGTGTGTGTGTGTGTGTGTGTGTGTAAATACACTAAATTCAGTAGAAATTAAATTAGGCCAGAAATCATTGTCAGGGCAAAAATGTGCTCACATATCTGTGCTCACATAGAACTAACTCCCATAAGAAACTGAAAAAATGATGAACCAGCAGCCTGGATACTTGCATTTTAGTTAAAGCTCTGCTACTATTAGCTGTGTGATCTAAGAAAAATCAATCCTTTCACATATCAGGACCTCAGTTTCCTTATCTATGAAAGCAGGATGATAGACTGGTCTATCTTCCAGCCTTAAGATTTCGTGATTCTAAACTGAATGAAATGTCCATGAACAAGAATGCTCAGAAATAGAATGCTATGGCTTTTCCTCCCCCTTTCTGATTAGGATTCTCTCTCTGTCACTGAAAATGTAAGATATATGAGTCTATTTTTCTGCTTTAATAGGTACAATAGTGAACACATAAGTGAGTCATTCTTTGCTGATTGAGGTGATAGAAGTTCCCGAGGGCATGATCTGGGAGAAAATTATCTCTGCTCTATTGCAGAGGGCGTCGTGGCCAGCGCATCAGCTCTGACGCAGCTCTGAGCTCTCAGGCAAGTTAGATAGGCATGCAGAGCCTAAGTTTTCTCATCTGTAAAGAGAGGTTAAATGATATTCTCAAAGTCATACAGCTCATTAGTAGAAGACTAAGGGTCAGGATCTTAATTTGTGGAGTTGCAGTGGGAATTACAATGAGACAATGCCTGTTGTGTGCTTTGCAGGGAGCATGACATTCAATAAATCCTCAATCAATGGTAGCCACTATTACAACATAAAAAAAAAAAGGTCTCGAAATTTAGGATTAGTCTGGACGGGCACCAGACATAAATCTGCAATCTGATTTTACTCTCTGTTTTTTAAAAGTAAATTTCTGAAATTAGTATGCTGGACTATCATTTGTCTGTTTTTCACAGAAAGGAGCAGAATGCAATGGTTTAGAGCAATAACTTTTTATTGCTGAAATGGGGGTGTAGTAAAATAAGTAAATAAATAACAAATTTTTAAAGGGTAATAGAGTAATAGCTTTGAAATCTGATGGACTTCATTTGAATCCTGACACTGCTTGCTATCATAATGTGGGGCTACAGCATTGTCACTAAATTTTGAGCCACTATTCTAAACCTCTGTTTTCTCTGTATACCTTGAAAGGCTAGGGTAAGAATAAAATGAAATAACGAATGCAAAGGCCTTCGTACCATGCCTGGCATACAGTAAATGACCAATAATAATGCTTGTGATATATGAATAATAACAGGTTTAAATTATAAGAGAATTAGTAATTGGAATATTAATGTTATAAACAACCATAAAATCCAAAGAAGAAAATACACACAGCTAATCTTTGGGTTGAGAGAGCAGAACTCTAGTTAATTATGGCACCGTGGTTATTTTCAGTCTCCTTCTATGCTGCCTAAGACCAACATTTTTGCAACTGGCTCAAGATAAAAATACTCCAACCCGGTAACTTAGACAAGTCTGAGATTTCCAAGATTAAATGTTAAAACATATAATTTTTTTCACTATTTTGTAGCAGTTTAAGGCACCAGCTCTGAACTCATGTTACCAGGATTAGAATCACAGCTGCACCATTTACTGATGATGTCATCTAGGGGAACTTAACAATTACTCCAGGCCTCAACTTTTTCAAAATCCAAAATGGATATAATACTAACACCTAATTCAGAAGGTATTTGTAAAACATCAATAAAATCATCTGTTTGAATTAGTTAGTGCAGCACCTGACGTACAGAGAAAGCTCATTTATTAGTGTTATCATTAACCCAGCTTCTCCATTCTACATACTTTTCTCTACTTTAAATCTTGGTGTTCTTCACATTCTCCAAACACTCAGTAACTTTATTCTCTTTCCAAAATATATTTGTTAAATGAATGTATGAATGAACTCTTCTACCAAAAGCTGTTCTCCGGACTTTTACTCATCCCACTGGAGCAGAAGATGACCTGAGCGGGGGTTCCTACTTAGTCACTAGTGAATTGATTGGCCCTCATCCAGTAACTCAATTTCTCTCCAATCTCATTTTCCTCATCCTCAAACCACCTGATAAGAAAGAAGAGGAAGGGGTCCTGGTATCACAGAGTGCACACCACATACCAGGCCCTTAGCTAGGTACCTGCAAAGAGTACACATCTAGATTTACAGATATGGAGGTGGTCAAATGCTATACATAAATTATACAAAAATAGGTTGGGATTCTAGACAATCGTAATGAGTTGGAGGTAAACGTTTTAGAAGATAGTGTCAGGTTGTTCTCCTAAATCCATCACTGGCCTTACAAGTCAGATCTTCATAGGGCATGTGAGGAAGCTGACTGAGATTGGGGATCCTTGAGTGTTTTATTTCACCATATGTTATGTGAAGGCACCTAGGGTGGAATTGAGTGTTACCACAGATCTGCTATTGCATACATTTTGTGCAATCAAACAGCAGTGGAGGCAGTATAAGGAGGTCTTACATGCACTTGATTTAGGGTCTCCTCTTGGGTCTGTGTTTCTAATTCATGGAAACTTCCCAGAGTCTACTTTTTAATATAAATAAATAAGCTCATGACGTCAAATTTATCTATGAAGCCTATTTGGGTTTGAAATACTAAGTCTGGTTCTGAAGAAGAGCAGGATTTTTTCCTGGTAATAACTTGAATGGAGATCCTGAGGCCAGGAGCCAGCCTGGGAAAGAGAGGAAAAGAATGGGCCATCTCTGAGGGGCTTGAGTCCTCAAAATGTTCTTCAGAAGAGCATGTGGAGGAGTTTGTGATCATTAGAAATGAGAGTTGAACAGCCATACCTACTCTGGCCAAAAGGAAAAACCAGAAGTGGATTAACTATCCACTACAGGTAAAGGAAAATAGAAATGTGCTGTATCTCAGTACTTAGGCAGAAGTTTATGTCTGATGGTTTTTAGATGCAAAAGCGACTTTTCTTCTTCTTGAAATTTAAACAACTCCACCGTGGACTTGGCATCTGGATGGTTCACGACCAGGAGGTACACGGCATTATCTGAGAGGAGATTAAAAACAAAAATGAAACATTAACTAAGCTCTCACTGTCAGCCCTCTCTCCAAAAACCAATTTCAACCCACCTCCAGCTAGTAGTTAGGATGTCAGGCAGATGGAATATTTTCATCTCTTTGTAGAGAGAAGCATTTGTGATTGTTCCTGTTCCAGAGAAAAGTGGCTCAAGGAAGAACCAGTGACAGTCTCTGAAAACTCAAAACTCCACAGGAAAAAAAAATTCTCAAATTAAGAATGAGTATCACTGACACTAAAACTCCAAAGAACTCTTGAAGTTTTCCAGTTCAAATGGTCTCCACAAGATGCACAGTTGTGATGAAAGGGATAAAAACTATGGGAACTCCCAATATGAGAAGGTGTGCTCAAGTGTAATTTACACAGTGTAAGGTGATAAATTTCACAGAACATCTGAGAAATAGTAGCAAACAGAAGCAGCTTCCTTGGGTCAGTGGGAGTTTAAGAATACAAAGGCGACCCATCTAAGCGGTCAAGAATGTGTGATCAGAGTTGGCAAGTAAAAGTTAGATTGTGGCCTTTGCCTTAAGAAAGAGTAAGTCTTTTGAAACCTCTGACATGATCAAATTGGTGGGTTTTGTTTTGTTTTGTTTTGTTTTGTTTTTGTTTTTGTTTTTGTTTTTGAGACGGAGTTTCACTCTTGTTGCCCAGGCTGGAGTGCAATGGCACTATCTCGGCTCACTGCAACGTCCACCTCCCAGATTCAAATGATTCTCCTGCCTCAGCCTCCTGAGTAGCTGGGATTACAGGTGCCCACCACCATGCCCGGCTAATTTTTGTGTTTTTAGTAGAGACGGGGTTTCGCCATGTCAAGATGCAAAATTTGGCAGGTTGAATTGAGAAGATTTGAACAGAGAAAGCTGCTAAGATGATTTTTATTACCCCTTTCAGCAAACAAGTGTTTAATTTATTTTAGTTGGTGTTAAATGCTACAAGGGAAAAATACAACAGGATAAAAGAATAGAGAGTAATGAAGTATTATCTTCATGGGAGTCAGGCATGTTCTCTCTGATGAGGGGATGTTAGACCAAAAACCTAAGTGAAATAAGAGAACGAATATGTGGATATCTAGGGAAACAGCATTCCAGGCTGAGGAGAGAAAATGTGCAAATGCCCCGGGGCAGAAGTTCCTGGACATATTCACTTAATAGTGAGGTTGTGGTGGGAGCAGAGTGAAGGCAAGAGAGAGTGGGAGAGTGAGAGAGCTGAAACCACAGGGAGCCAGAATTGGTCCTGTTAGGGCTTAAGGTGAAGATCCAGGCTTTGCTCACTGGCCGATTTGAACCAAGGAGTAACATGAGCTGAGGCTACAGCAGTAATCCAGCAATGTGGAGAGAAGGGACTGGACCAAGATGATGCCACTGGCAATAGAAGACCGGAAAGGTCATGAGAGGTATTTGAAGGGAAGAATCCAAAGGCCCTGAATATAGCTGAGGAAGGAGGGTATGGAAATCAAATTCAAGTGAGGATTAAAACCTGGATTCACATTTTGTGCAGTGGGTTCTACTTCTAAAAATTCATCCTAAGGATATAGTCGCAGAAAATACATGTGTGAGAAAGTTTATTTTGGCATTGTTTGCAATGAGCATAAAGGTGGGAACAACCTAAATATCCGTTGGCAGATGAGCTATATTACAGTGCTCCCACACAACCGAATCCCAAACCACCTTGGCAAAGCAGCTGCAAATGTGCTGTATGTAAAGGAGTCCATGATGTAGTGTTTAATGCAAAAGCAATTTATAGAAGAGGTTGTGTAATACTACCTCATTTTTATTTTAAAAAGTATCCATACATCAAACACTATATTTCTTTGCACTTAAAAATATTTTTAAAATAAAATGTAATGGCGATGAATGGGTGGATGAGTGGAGAGTCCACTGAAAGGGATATATATGTGTGTGTGTGTGTGTGTGTGTGTGTGTGTGTGTGTGTGTGCGCGTTACATGGGGAAGAGAAGGAAAGATAAAAGGATGGAAAATCATTTTCAACATTTTGAGTTTAAAGTGTCTATAGGAAAGGAACCCAAATAGAAGTGTCTAGTAAGCACCTGTGGCATTAAAAGTGAAGGACTAGTGAAAAGAATAATAATAATACCCCTATTTGGGGATGTCCTCCTAGAATGCAGGCAGTGTGACACTGGTTTGAAAGTTCTGAAATAGAGAAAATAAAGAGGAAGTAAAAGATCAGACTTCTGGGGTAGTGCTCAGGGAAGTGGCAATGAGTGACAAAACAATGAATTGGGGAGAAACCTGCAGTAGGATGAGAACTGGAGCAGCTAGGGGCACTGCAGCATCAAGGAAGAGCAAGTTTGTGAAGGAGAAAATGGTCAACAGCATAAAAGGAGGTGAAGGAGGCTGGGCACAGTGGCTCACGCCTGTAATCCCAGCACTTTGGGAGGCCAAGGTGGGTGGATTGCCTGAGTTCAGGAGTTCCGGACCAACCTGGGCAACACAGTGAAAACCCGTCTCTACTAAAATATGAAAAATTAGTCAGGCATGGCAGTATGCACCTGTGGTCCCAGCCACTCAGGAGGCTGAGGCAGGAGAATTGCTTGAACCCGGGAGGTGGAGGTTGCAGTGAGCCAAGATTGCGCCACTGCACTCCAGCCTGGGAGAGAGCGAGACTCATCTCAAAAACAAAACAAACAAAAAACAAAAGGAGGTTATGGAAGGAAGGAAGGGAAGAGGGAAGGAAGGAGAGGGACGAAGGGAAGAGAGGAGATTTGTAAATAGGAACATCACTGATGATTCTCAAGGCAGCAATTTTAGCCACCCACAGTGGGGAAAGTCCAGAAGAGGAACTGAATGAGGGATCGTCTGATGATGAAATGGAGGTAATGGGTATAAACGTGGTTCTTAACCCTAGCCTGACATTTTTATGAACTGAACAACTTTTAACAAGTACTGTGATCCAGGCCTCCCTCAGACTAATGGAATCAGAATCTATCGAGCTGGGGGCTGGGCATCATGTCTTTTTCAACTCTTCAGGTGCTACCATGTGCAACTGGGGCTGAAAATTAATATAGAGACAAGGAAGTAGCAGCAAATGGAAAGGGAGAAATGGGGTAAAGACATAAAGGATGACACCAACAAGTTGTGTTGAAAGGGACCAACATGCAGAAGAGCATTTTGAACACAGAACAGAGGAACCAGCAGACAGGAGGCACTAAAGGTGATGGGGCCGGCAGAAAAACTGACCATGGTGACTTTCTGTCACTGGACCTACAGGTTGCAGATACCTTGGGTTAGAAAAATCTGTTCCTGTAAATGCCTGAGTCTTGAAAATTGTTAACAATGGAAAAGCTATAATGATCAGGGCTGGATATTATTATTATGGTAATTATAGGGATAATGTGAATGTTGGTATTTTACAAAATCAGGTGCTTTACAAATCTTAAATATTTTAGCATTCTCAAGTATTCTAGTGGTTTTACTATAAGGGTCAATTAACATAGGGGGTAAGTTTAAAACCCAGAGTAAGAACATTATTCATGATTATGCTGCATTTGGATGAGAAAAAAATAATTCATTTATTGGCATGATTTTCTGTTTTTTAAATTTGGTTTTGATTTTAATAAACAGTAAATCTTGTTACCTTCATCTGTGAATGTGCTAATCCCATGAGGGTTAAATGAAGATAAATCAAATTTACTTCCAGTGATCCCCAGTTCCAACACTGTTGGATCTTCTTCATTCAGGTCCATCAGAAGTATTTTTCCAGGATTGTTGGGGTTGAAACTCTTCATTCCAGGATATTGTAATCCCTTATAAACCATGGAGGAGAAAAATCAAGCACAATACCAGTACTTTAAATGCTAATAGAGACGCTGCATGGGCCATGGGTTTGTGTTGACTGCTCCAAACCACAGAGCTAGCCAGATGGCCACATAGGAAGCCTCTTAAGTTAGTTTGCATGATGGGTCCCCAGGAGAAGTCTTCTGGAAGCCACATGCTCCACTAGGCCACCCCACACAAACCCTTTCATCCCCTGCAGCAAAATCATATGTGCACCACACTACAGCTTCCAGCCCATGAGAAAGATCAAAAATGGAAGAGCAGACCCAAGAGTCAATTAATAATAGTCTTCAATGATAGAAGCAAGGAATACAGATACAATATTGGTTATGGCTTTTACACTGTTCCCTCGTAGATCCTTGGAAGCATCTCAAAGGCAGAGGTTTAGTGGGTCGGAGGAACTACTCCTTTCTTAGCCTTCAATCAAAACAACAAAGCTGTTGTTTTATATATTGGGTTCCCATATAAGATTTTGCTTAAAATACGCCTTATGTTGCTCAAGAAATGTTTACAAGACATTGCTTTGCAGGATGACTAATCTACTATCTTTGTAAGAGAAAACTGGACTAAATAAATTACAAGAGGTAGCAAAGGTTTTTAAATGACTGGATGATTGTCTATTGTTTCCTATCCACTCTGTTATGTTATGATCCCCAGGCCAGATGGTGGACTTCTTTTGTTTTGCACTGTATCAGCTACCATAGCGATCTATATGCAGGAGAGTTTCAACAAATATGGTGGATTCTCTCTTCAAAGCTTGGGAATTGGGACCTATCAACAATGTTAAATAAGAGGGCTTATTCTGAAATATGTTTAAAAATGTGAAAGTTGAAATGACATGTGAAGTAGTATACATTAAATGTATATTTAATTTAGCAAATATTTGAATATGGCAATTTTAAGTGCTTCAGGGAATAGACAATTGAGGGGAAAACATTCTTGAATACGCTGAACTCACAAATAAATTGCTGCTATAGAAGCTAAGGTAATATGGTTCAATGTAGACCGAAGAACACAAATATGCATGGAACACGCATGATCATAATTATAGCAGAGGTGTAAATGCATACACAATTTGTCTTTTAAACCACGGCTGTTCATTTTATTTGAAAGTGGGCATTGGTATACAGAAAGCCTAAGTGAAAGACTTAAACTGCCAGTCCTAGAAAACATTCTAGAACACAGAAAAGTGGAAGAAAACACTCACAGAGCTAATGAAAGCCAGTCCATTAGGCAGTATCTCCAAGTCTTCAGAGCCAGTTTCTGCCAGAAAAGAGAATAAAAGTACAGGTTGTTTCATATTACTGCAGGAAGTGGATCCATTTCTTAACACCTCACTTGAAACTGGGGCTATATGTTACTCTTCTTTAACAGGTTCAGAATCATTCATTCTTTCATTTATTCAAATTGATGAATGTGATTATATGGAAATTAAAAATACATTAATATCATTAACAAGTTTAATTAAAATTTACACTTAGTATATTTGTTTTAAACTGATGGACTAGAGCTTTTTCCTCAAAGACTGAAACCTCTTAAAGTTCATGGAAATTCACAAAATATACAAAAGCCATGATTATTTGAAAAGAACTTGCTGTTTTCCAAAGATACAGGGTAAACTACAAATATGTGTTGATACTTAATAGTTCCAAAAAAAGTAAACCCTTGGAAAGCCATATTGAAAATATAAGCAAATTCCAAATAGTTGAGTTAAAATGGGGATACATTTTAGGTGATCCAGAATATGAATTTTTACTACTAATTACAAACATCAGTTAAATATTACTGTTTTCAAGTTAGTTATACTTTAAGTACATGTAAATTTTTAACATTTCAATTTATCTAGAGAAAAATGAACTATTTGATAGGTATTTATACACTTAGTGAAAAGTATGCTTTT
>NW_012101454.1:1627241-1629968 GCF_000951045.1 Mandrillus leucophaeus
AAACAATAAACTTTTTTTTTTTTTTTTTTGAGAACTAGTGATACAGTATTGTCAAGGCAGGTAGTGACAATTATCCAAATATCCCTAGAAATCTTATCTGGCTTCAGATAGGCTAAGAAGTTTACTTGTCCTCCTGATGACTTGAACTCACAGGAGGAGGATGGGCTACAGGGGGAACAGACACGCTAGATAAAATTCTTACTGACGTGGTACAAAATGATAGGAATTTGGGGGCGACTGATCTTTCATTTATTCATTCAGGAAAAAATGAGTATATTCCTACCACCAGGTCACGGGCTATCATTTTCACTCTCTAAGAAAATCTGACTTAAGAGGTAAGGGGTGCCTCTTAGTAATCTGCTTTGTAAAAGTGCCACAGTTTGTCCCAAAGCACAACCAGAGTAAAGAACCACCAGTCTAGGTACTAGAAATACAGAGATGAATGAATAGATGATGAAGGCTTGGACTGTGAGGAGATTGTGGTTTCCTAATTGATGGATATGAACTTAGAAAGCAGACGTCAACAGAAAGTTGGAATCTGTCCATAACCTAAGAAATGGAAAGGTATTTCAAAAATGGAAGTCTGACATTATAATTGCAAAAATTCACAATAAGGAAATAAAAGGGGAAGTGATAGAGCAATGGCTTACAAACTTTTCAGACGGAGACTCACATTAGGAAAAGTATTTTATATGGTGCGAACACCCAGCACATGCACACACACACACATGCACACACACATCTGAATCAAGCTTCACAAACAATACTCGCCCTAATCTGTGTGATACAGTCCTAACTTTTCTGTTCAATTCTGTTTTATTTTAAAATGTTAGTAATGATTTACTAAATTGACTTTGTTACCCACCATTTGAAAAAACTCTGGTCTAGGGAAAGTGTAGTGAATATTTGTAGCATGCCCTCAAGGAACCGAAGGGCAGGTACAAGATGTTAAGGGTGATGGTCATAACCAAGGACAACACAAAGACTGGCATGGAAGGAGAGATTCAAGGACATAAAATCACTGAATGGGCCAAGACTTGTGAAAAACACCAAGGATAGTCAAATTCACTTTTCTTAGACTCAAAACCACATGGGAAGAATACTCACACTGCCTGACTCACAAGGGTCACTAAACATATGGGTTCACAAAAGATAGAGAAAGGCAGAACTGCTCAGCTCCTATATTAATTCAGGCTAGAAGATGATCTCTAGCCTGGAAAAGGTGGAATAATCCTAGTTAAAGAGAGCCCAGGGTGGGCAAGGAGGCATTAAGTCAGCACCTGTTGATTTGGGTTCCAATTTGTGGCCCAAAAATGTCATATCTCTACAGGATAATCATTGCTACTACAGTTCAGGTACCGTATATGCCCTCGTTTAATCCTCAAACATCTCCATGAGGTGTTATTTTCCCTAAGTCACAGATGACCAAGATTAAGTGGCTTGCTAAGGCCACAGAGTTATGAAGTGGCTGAGCAGAGATTGGAATTCAAGTGTGAACGCAAAGCTCACATTTAGCTCTCTAACCATGCAAAATCTACAGAGAACACTGCTTAAAAGCTGGATGAGGCACCTGAAAACTGACTCACCTGTGTTATTATCATCCAACTCATATTTTTTCTACCTCATTTTCAATTTATTAGGAAATATCTTGTCAAAGGCTTAAGTCCAAACGTTCTGGGCCTAAGAGATAAGGGTCAATGTCTGAGATATGTCCCTGATTCACTAGACTCTGAACTCTGTGCAGAAACCATACAGCCTTTGCTGTGAACTTGTCTGAGTCTACTTTGTGCTGCTCTAAAGGAACACCTGAGGCTGAGCAACTGACAAAGAAAAAAGGTTTATTTGGCTTATGATTCTGGATGGTTAGAAAGTTCAAGATTGGGTATCTGCATCTGGTGAGGGGCTCTGGCTGCTTCCACTCATGGCAGAAGGTGAAGAGGAGCCAGTACTCACAGAGATCACGGGATGAGAGAGGATGTAAGAGAGGGGAGAGGTACCAGGCTCTTTTCAATCAATCACCTCTCTCAAAATGAATAGAGTGAGAACTCACTCACTCGCAAGGAAGGCATTTATCTATTCATGAGGGATTCATCTTCATGACCCAAACACCTCCCACTGGGCCCCACCTCCAACATTAGAGATCAAATATGAGGTTTGGAGAGGACAAACATCCAAACCAAAGCAGAAGTGTTCAGTGAAAACACATGCTGGCTGCTCACAGAAGAAAGCAGAGATCTTTGCCTAGGCATTAAGAAATCCATATCCATTCTCAAACTCTTCTTGGGGCCAAATTCACTCTCATCAGTCTATTTTCTGCTCCTACATGTGCCTCATTCATTCAAATTCCTTTTCATGGCCTACTATGTGCCAAGCCCCAATAAGGGCTCTCACACACATTTCCTCATTTAATCTTTTTAGCCACCTTTGAGAAAAAGATGAGTGTTTACTCTGTTTTGTAGGTAAGGAAATGGAGGCACTGAGAGACTCAGTACTTTGCACGTGGTTGCTTATTTAAGAGGGTGGAGTTGGGATTTGAAACTAGGTGTCATGATACTAAGGACTCTTCCCTGTATCTCTTTCATACCTCTTTATTTGCTCACACTTTTCCCTTCACCTAGAATGCTCTTTAGCCCCTTACCCACTGGGAAGACCCCTACTCATGATGCTTTGTAGCTTCTCCAGTCTTCTGTATTGGGTAATAACTCCTTAGTTTACCCTCAGGAACCT
>NW_012101454.1:1632298-1634605 GCF_000951045.1 Mandrillus leucophaeus
AAATTACCTTTATTCACTGCTTTATCTGGCTCTCCTGCCCCTCTTCTGCCATCTCCTCAGGTTAGATTACCATGGAATCAAACTTTATTCTATTTTTCTTTTTTTTTTTTTGTTCTATTGATCAAAAACAAACAACCAAAACTGCCAACACCTTGGTAGTATGTTAGTAAAGTCAAAAGTCAAACAACATGGTATTTATCATTAACTACCACTGACTCTCCTGATTCAAAATTTTATTTTTCGACAAAATTAAACAGGCACATTAATCACACAAAAAGCAAAAAAATACTGAAAGTTCAAATGAGACCCTTCTTCCTCTCACATACATACCGATTCCTTTAACTAAATTACAGTTAGGAAGTTCTATGGGTTGTACCTCTCGGAGAGCATTAAGTCGTGTTCTGTGGGGGAGAAAGAAATAAAACACACACAAAACTATTCAGAAATTATAATTAAGTTGCAAAGGTAGGCAACCCACAAAGTTCTCCTTCACTGTACTTTGCCTGAGTTTCAACTCCAGAGTTTTTCCTGCAATTTTTCTAGGCAAGGCCAGGGCAAGACAAGTGGGGAACTCTGGGTACAATATTTATTGTTTATTTAGCAGAGGTGGATAGGTACACACAAGAGATACACAGTACCCTCTCCAGGGCTCTGTGTACTTAGGCAGGCACAGGAGCAATTTGTAAGCAATGTGTAAGGACTCCTAGGTGGAAAGTCCAGGTAAATGGCAACATGGTTCCAGTTTATTCCATTGATGTTTTAGAGTTGCTGACAGATGGGCAGCCTCCTACTCGTCTGCTCAGTCTGACTCCACAGACTGGACTGGGCATCTGCTTTGTGATGTAGAGCTTGAAAAATACAGATATGTTGAAAGGATTTGTAACTTCAAAAAATCATGCACAAGGCCTGCATGTAAAAACGCATTTCACACACACAGGTGCACTCACACACGCACACACACATACACAGGAGCAACTTATCAGATATGAGTGCATAAACACCATGGGGAACGTCTGAGTAAAGGACAAAGGAAAAATGAACAGATGTGAGAGGGAAGTACCAGCCAACTGCCTGAGCAGAGCGAAGCTACTGATGCGGCATTTGAAAGAAACAGACGACGTTAGCACAACCAAGAGATTTAAACAATAAACTTTTTTTTTTTTTTTTTTGAGAACTAGTGATACAGTATTGTCAAGGCAGGTAGTGACAATTATCCAAATATCCCTAGAAATCTTATCTGGCTTCAGATAGGCTAAGAAGTTTACTTGTCCTCCTGATGACTTGAACTCACAGGAGGAGGATGGGCTACAGGGGGAACAGACACGCTAGATAAAATTCTTACTGACGTGGTACAAAATGATAGGAATTTGGGGGCGACTGATCTTTCATTTATTCATTCAGGAAAAAATGAGTATATTCCTACCACCAGGTCACGGGCTATCATTTTCACTCTCTAAGAAAATCTGACTTAAGAGGTAAGGGGTGCCTCTTAGTAATCTGCTTTGTAAAAGTGCCACAGTTTGTCCCAATGCACAACCAGAGTAAAGAACCACCAGTCTAGGTACTAGAAATACAGAGATGAATGAATAGATGATGAAGGCTTGGACTGTGAGGAGATTGTGGTTTCCTAATTGATGGATATGAACTTAGAAAGCAGACGTCAACAGAAAGTTGGAATCTGTCCATAACCTAAGAAATGGAAAGGTATTTCAAAAATGGAAGTCTGACATTATAATTGCAAAAATTCACAATAAGGAAATAAAAGGGGAAGTGATAGAGCAATGGCTTACAAACTTTTCAGACGGAGACTCACATTAGGAAAAGTATTTTATATGGTGCGAACACCCAGCACATGCACACACACACACATGCACACACACATCTGAATCAAGCTTCACAAACAATACTCGCCCTAATCTGTGTGATACAGTCCTAACTTTTCTGTTCAATTCTGTTTTATTTTAAAATGTTAGTAATGATTTACTAAATTGACTTTGTTACCCACCATTTGAAAAAACTCTGGTCTAGGGAAAGTGTAGTGAATATTTGTAGCATGCCCTCAAGGAACCGAAGGGCAGGTACAAGATGTTAAGGGTGATGGTCATAACCAAGGACAACACAAAGACTGGCATGGAAGGAGAGATTCAAGGACATAAAATCACTGAATGGGCCAAGACTTGTGAAAAACACCAAGGATAGTCAAATTCACTTTTCTTAGACTCAAAACCACATGGGAAGAATACTCACACTGCCTGACTCACAAGGGTCACTAAACATATGGGTTCACAAAAGATAGAGAAAGGCAGA
>NW_012101454.1:1636285-1643212 GCF_000951045.1 Mandrillus leucophaeus
CACAACTGTCAACTTTCTTACCATAGTTGTCAGTTTCACAGTTGTCAGTTTTTGTTCTTTTGCTCCTAGTAGACTTTAAAATTGGTGAGTGAAGACTGCATCCTATTCATTCCTATAACCTCCAGCAGAAACACAGTGTTTGCAAAGAGAAGGTACTCTGCAAATGTCCACTGAAGTGTTTTGTGGAGATACAAGACAAGTACTTCAGACTGAGAAGATGGAGTTGGTTGCGCTCATAGGGGAGGCTGGAGGGTTGGAGGATTATTTGTCCTTATCTCAGAGTTTCAATGAGGTATAATTATAATACATATTCAAGTATCACTCATTAGATTTCATAGGTGCATTTTTGAGATCACATATGACAGCTATAAAAGCTAACATTTACAGGACACCTGCTATATGCCTGATTTATATATGTATGCATATATATATATTTTATGTGTTTATATAAATATAGTATATATATATATACACACACACACATCTATGCTGTAATACGTATCATTATCCCCTAGTTTTCAGGTGGAGAAACAGGCTGGAACTTTTCTGGAATAAAGTAGTAAAATAACTTGAAAGTTGCAGAAATTAGATCTAACCCAGGTCATCAGGAATCCACCACTACTCTCTTCCCACAACTGTGTGTTACCTACAGTAAGCATGGAATGGCAGAAATGCATTGAGAGGCCCAACGTTAGCTTTGTGGTTTCCTTCTGAGAAGGGAAACTCAGTGGACTCATGTATTGCAATTAGCAATGTAGGGACAAAGAAGCTGCCATACAGATGCAGCGCTGCAACATTCCATAGCCCAAGTTGGGGTGGGGGAGGGGAGCTGTTTCTACCATCATCCAAGGCATTCCTTGGACTTGTGCGGCACATACAGCGACTACAAAGGTGGGAGACTCGTGGTCTAGCGGAACTCTCCCAGTTCCTTTCTCTGTGCTGCTCCCAACTGGGAAACTCAGAAATCTCTTGGGGCATCGCTTGTGTGCTTCCATAAGTTCCCTCCAGCCCAGACACATATAGCTTCCTGTGAGCCCCACACACATACACTCCAAGTCTGAAGAAAAAAGGATGCATCCACCCTGGGGATTTGGCTTGCTCCTGATGCAGGCTTCAGGATGTCATCTCTTGCCTTCTCTCCCTGGGGCAGATTCATGGTCTCTAATCCCCCAGGGATTTTGTTCAATGACGCTGGCTCTGATTTAATAGTGTGGGGTAGGGCTTGAGATTCTGCATGTGCCGGGAGCCTCTAGGTGATGCTCAGACATCTGGTCCCCAGACCCAGTTGAGCAGCTAGGTTTTAGGGGTTTCCAACAGTAGGTACAATTTCCCTTCCTTCCTCTGTCTGGGCCACTCCAGGAGGCTCAGCAACCCATCCTTTATATATTTTTATCTATACCTATAATCTCCTATAATAAACCTATAATAAAAACTCACAAACTAATTTTTACATGATTTAAAAGCCAAGATTACCAACTGCTTCTTACTTTTTTTCTAGCACTCTGTAACTTAAAAAAAAATTAGAAAAACCTCCACAATAATTAGTAAAAACCCATTCTGAATATAAGCTTCTAATTAGTCCATTAGCACATATAATTTTTTTATATTTAATGTTGATTGGGTTTTACTTTAGAGTAAATAAGGCATTGTTGACTAAGCCTTAGAGACTAGGATGATCTCTAGACTATGAACTCCTGTTACAAGTTATGAAACTTTTGATACATTCTTAAAATATCCCCACCCTCCTTGTGTAACACTTAACCGTTTATTAAATACTTTAAAGGGAAGCAGGGAACTAACATTTATTGAATAGCTACTCTGTCCCAGGCAGGTGTGTATTACCGTTTCCAGTTTACTGAAGCAGCGAAGGTTAGAGATGTAAAGTGATTTGCCCAAAATCCCATAGTCACGGAGCAGAGCTAAACCCCAGGACATCAGATGCTGGCTCCAGGGCTCCCTCTTCCCGGCCTGCCCCCACTGAAGCGAGTCATCACGGCACACGTTAGCTCCCACCTGCTCGGGTCCACACGCAGTTTTGCTGTGGCCCTCAGTAGCCTCAATTTGAGAATCTTCAAGCCTGGAAGGTTTGCCATGGCCAGGCAGTCAAGGCGCAGAAGGGACGGGGACTCCTTTCTCTAATTCACAAAATATCAGGAGAACCCCCAGCCTGGTTAGTTAGTTTCCTTCCGGGTTGGGAAGTGAATCTGTAGCCAGGGCACACAAATCTTCATGAAAAATTAATTCATGTATGCTGACAACCTGGGCACTCACAGCCCTAGCAATTGCCTCCTTATCCCATGTCTCAGGCCATGAGCAAGAGTTTGTTTTCAAGGGGCACGTGACAGCTGGACAAACATTTAGGAAACCCCTGCAGAGTGTACATCTAGCACCTACCTGTAAATGTTCTGTTAACAGCCTGGACCCTACTTTCTGGGGGCTCATGGAGCTGGCAGGGGGTGAGGAGGACGAAGGCTGCAGCCCTCACCACAACCCAACTTACTGGTAAGAAAACTGGTGGTTCTTGAAGAGTGCCAGTCCCATCCCCAAGAGGGTGAGCACAATCAGCTTCGCCATGGTCGGGGACAGACAGACGGATCGATGGGCGCAGACACCGACGGGCTAGAAGGCTATGCCTGCCTGCAGCCGCAGCCTAGCTGGGGCAGCGCCGATTGGCCCGCCCCGCCCCACCCCGCCGGGTCCGCAGCTCGCTGGGCGGACCAGGTACACAGAAGGCCCCACCGCCGGAGCGGAGTGCTTTCAGCCAAGCGCCTTTTTGCTCCTTGCCACTGCAAAGAGAGAAGACCGAGAATAGGTTCCTAGTCCGGTCGGGGAGGGGAGATCAAACAAGCTGAAGCAAATAGAGGTGGGAAAGGACAGTCAAGCTTTGGTGAGCACTCACTTTGTGCCAGCCAGGTCCTTGCGGCTCAGAGGGATTCAGGCGCTTGATCATGGTGACAGCCAAAAAGGTGCGGAAGGGAGGGCTGTAGTAGGAACCCCCAAGATCTAACTGTTCTCACCAGGCTACTACTCTGTGTCACCTTCCAGCATCTGGATTTCAAGCATCTTTCTCTCAACATCACTCTGACTTTACAGTTCACTCAAGTACATCCCCCACACAGCTCATTCATTTCCTCACGCAGCTGACATTTATTGAGTACCTGCTATGTACCAGGCTACATAGCACATTGTTCTAGATGCTACATAACAGGACAAAAAGTCTTCCCCAAGCTTACGTTCATTCCAATGGGGGGAGTCAATTGAGAAATCAGCAGAACATGTCACTAGGGCATATATAATGCTCTAGCATGTGTGTATTATGGATATGCACATATGTTATGGAGAAAACACATAAGGCAAGAAAGGGAATAAGGAATACCCTCCACTTAAGAACAGGCAGTCAGGGAAGGCCTCACTGATAAGGGGGCACTTGAGTAAAGACCCAAAGGAGGTGCCTCTGTACAACCATGACTCTCTTCTCTGCTGTCTGCCGTTACTATGAATGATTTGCTACATGTCTCTTTCCTTCTCAAGGCTTTTGGTCCCAGTTACACCTTCTCTCTTCTGCAATAACTGTCCTTTCATCTTTTCTGGAATATTGCCAGCCAATACCAACATGCTTTACTTATAGCCTTTAGTTATCTGGGGGGAAGCTTCTTTAGCCTCACATTGTAACTACTGCCCTCTTTCTCTGCTCTTTCTGAACACTTGCTCTTAAGCCTTGAGCTTCTATGTAAAAAAACTGACCACTGCACTGGAGCATCCACATGAAAGGCCATGAACACATGGAGAGGGAAAGTGGTCAGCTGAAACCAACCTTCTAACCATTGGCACCAAGGAAGCAGAAATGAATGAAAGCCCAGCCACCACAGCCTGGCCACCAACTGAATACCATTGGCTAAGGCACCCTGGTTAACACCAGGTAGAGCAGAAGAATCTACCTAAGAGAGTAGAACCAATGAATCCAAAAGAGAAGAGTATTCGAAAAGAGGGGGAGTTATGATCTGTGTCCAAAGTGGCTATGAGTTGAGTATGCTTATGGCAGAGAAGCAACTACTCAATTTGATAACATGGAGAGAATGGGTGGCTTAATAAGAACAAATTCTACATGAGTCCAAAGAACACAAGCCATATTAGAATGGGTTAAGGCGAGAATGGAAGATTGGAGATATTTCCCAAGGTTAGCTGCTAAACCAAACAATCGTTTTCTTATGTTCATAAACAGTGCATAAGGAATTTGGGCAGCGCCCAGCAGGCTACCCGGTTGACATGCCCACTGGGGTGTCTAATAGTCTTTTCAAAATGCTTCCAAGGGAAAACTCTTAATCCCCCCCTGCCCAAACTCACACTTCAATAAATGGCACCACTACCATCCAGTTGCTCAAGTCCAAAATCTACATATCTTCTTTCATCCATCTCTTTTCCTCACACCTTCTTGCACCAAACAGATCAGATAATCCTCTATTCTATATTAGTTATCATATGCTGCATAGCAAATTATACCAAAGCCTCACCATTAAAAACAACAAACATTTATTATCTCATCATTTCTGTGGGTCAGGAATTCAGGCATGGCACAGGGAGATACCTCTGGCTCAAGTCTCTCATGAGTTAGAATCTGAGTTGTCACTGTGAATTGCCATCTTATCTGAAGGCTCAACTGGAGTGGGTGGAAGAGGAGAGATCAGCCTCCAAGATTACTCACACAGCTCTTGGGAGACTTCAGTCCCTT
This sequence comes from Mandrillus leucophaeus, assembly GCF_000951045.1. Classification (NCBI taxonomy): domain Eukaryota; kingdom Metazoa; phylum Chordata; class Mammalia; order Primates; family Cercopithecidae; genus Mandrillus; species Mandrillus leucophaeus. The sequence continues at coordinate 1,641,015 of NW_012101454.1, forward strand.
GATACATGGGCCTCTCTACAGAACTACAACAGAACAAGGTAGCTGACTTTCACTAGAATGAGCAATCTGAAAGAGTGAGACAGCATGCCTCCAAAATGGATGCCACAATCTTTTATTAACCAAACTTTTGAAATGACATCCCCTAACTTCTGTCATATTCTGTTTGTTAGATGCAAACTACTAACTCCAGTTTACATTCAAGGGGAGAAGAATTAAACTTCACCTCTTGAGGCTCCCCTCCATATGCCTTGAAGCATATTGATATGGTTTGGATGTTTGTCCCCCTCAAATCTCATGCTGAAATGTGATCCCCAATGGTGGAGGTGGGGCCTGGTGGGAGGTGTTGGATCATGGGGGTGGATGCCTCAGAATTGTCTTGGTGACATCCTCATGGTAATGAGTAAGTTCTCTTGCTCTGAGTTCACGTGAGATCTGGCTGTTTAAAAGACTGTAGCACCTCCCCCAACACCCACTCCCTCTCTTGCCATGTGACATGCTGGTGATGCCCATCACCTTCCTCCATGACTGTAAGCTTCCTGAGGCCCTCACCAGAACCTGAGCAGATGTTGACACCAAGCTTCCTGTACAACCTACAGAACCGTGAACTAATTAAAACTTTTTTTTAATAAATTACCCAGCCTCAGGTGTTTATAGCAATGCAAAAATGGCCTAGCCCACATATCAAATAATGTATGGATCTCTCTTTGAAACCACCACAACTTTCAAATAATCTTGAATCAACCCACTTTTCCCCATTTCCACTGCCATTACTCTGGTTCAGGCTGCTATCGTCTCCAGGCTAGAACAGATTCTCCATTGTTCTCTCCCTAATCACCCTCCCCACAAATCCATTCTTCTTACCAAGGCCCATGTAATCCTTTAAAAATGTAAATCAGATTATATCATTTCCCTGATTAAAATCCTCCCTCTTGTGGCTTCTCATTTTACTTCCTTATTGTGGCCTAAAAGGTCTGGGCTGTGCTTATCATCTGACCTAATTTATTATAATTCACACAGCATAACGTGGCAGCAACATTAGCTTTTGTACCAATCTGTACATACACCAAGTTTATTGCACTTCACCATCATTGTCTTTGCTATTCTTTGGCTAGAATCCTCTTCCCACCCCCCTGACTTAACTTCCCAACTGCCCCTTGCATTTCTCTTTCTTTTCATTCAGGTCATAGCTTAAATGTTACTTCTTCTGAGAGGCCTTTCCCAATATTACCATCTAGAGTAGCCTTCCTCCACACCTTCTTCTCCTGAACCCTCTCTCTGCACCAGTTACTAAGACCTCAGTGCTGATATCAAATGGTTAGCACCAGTACATAATTACTGGTTATTAGAATAATGGCATATTTCTACAGTGGTTGGTAAATAACCACTTCCTCAGACCCTCCGAGAGGTCCTCCACAGTACTGACCATACTCTCTTCCCTGGGATCCTCCCTCATTTTACCATGATCTAGCAACCAAGGTATTATTTCCTGGCACAGTAGGGTCTCTAGGATTCTGCTTCCAAATAGTGTTTTGTTCAGCTGGGACTGAACAGACCGTTTGAGGCTGTGCCATACCTATTGTTAAGGACTCTATCACCCCTGTCTTCACAGCACTCCATAGGAAATCATCTTCCTACTTAATACCACTTGCCTTCCCCTACTAGCATGTAAACTTTTAGAGGTCACAGACCTTAACTTACTAATTACTTTCTCTCTAACTCCTAGAACAGTTTCTGGCACATAGTAAATGCTCAAATATTTGTAGAGGGAAGGAAAGTATAAGTGAATGGTAAGAGGTTGGGTATAAAGGAGGCAGGAGGAGCAGGGAGTAAAAGATGGTTTGGAAGTAGACTAGAGATGCCACTCTCTCCTTTTCTGACCCAGTTGTCCTATGGGCCTTAAAGAATCCAAGTGGTCTTTCTTGCACAAAAATCCATGGTATTTGTTTGAAGTCATTGACTATTTGTTCTCTTTGTTCTCTTTTCACAACCAATCTTGTCCTCCTTCCTTCCCCTAACCTACTTATCTCTTTCAAATCCAAGAGCAAAGGTTTCCCAAGTCAATGCACACATTGAAATGGTCTGCTGTCTCTGGAGCTCTTGCTCTGGGCTTTTGTTCTCATTTGCTCTTTTGCCTGAAACACTGTCTTTCCATAAGCTTTTTATTCCCCATTTTAAAACACAAACATATTTATTGAGAT
>NW_012101454.1:1644952-1647250 GCF_000951045.1 Mandrillus leucophaeus
CCCTCCCCGCCGGGTCCGCAGCTCGCTGGGCGGACCAGGTACACAGAAGGCCCCACCGCCGGAGCGGAGTGCTTTCAGCCAAGCGCCTTTTTGCTCCTTGCCACTGCAAAGAGAGAAGACCGAGAATAGGTGCCTAGTCCGGTCGGGGAGGGGAGATCAAACAAGCTGAAGCAAATAGAGGTGGGAAAGGACAGTCAAGCTTTGGTGAGCACTCACTTTGTGCCAGCCAGGTCCTTGCGGCTCAGAGGGATTCAGGCGCTTGAACACGGTGACAGCCAAAAAGGTGCGGAAGGGAGGGCTGTAGTAGGAACCCCCAAGATCTAACTGTTCTCACCAGGCTACTACCCTGTGTCACCTTCCAACATCTGGATTTCAAGCATCTTTCTCTCAACATCACTCTGACTTTACAGTTCACTCAAGTACATCCCCCACACAGCTCATTCATTTCCTCACGCAGCTGACATTTATTGAGTACCTGCTATGTACCAGGCTACATAGCACATTGTTCTAGATGCTACATAACAGGACAAAAAGTCTTCCCCAAGCTTACGTTCATTCCAATGGGGGGAGTCAATTGAGAAATCAGCAGAACATGTCACTAGGGCATATATAATGCTCTAGCATGTGTGTATTATGGATATGCACATATGTTATGGAGAAAACACATAAGGCAAGAAAGGGAATAAGGAATACCCTCCACTTAAGAACAGGCAGTCAGGGAAGGCCTCACTGATAAGGGGGCACTTGAGTAAAGACCCAAAGGAGGTGCCTCTGTACAACCATGACTCTCTCCTCTGCTGTCTGCCGTTACTATGAATGATTTGCTACATGTCTCTTTCCTTCTCAAGGCTTTTGGTCCCAGTTACACCTTCTCTCTTCTGCAATAACTGTCCTTTCATCTTTTCTGGAATATTGCCAGCCAATACCAACATGCTTTACTTATAGCCTTTAGTTATCTGGGGGGAAGCTTCTTTAGCCTCACATTGTAACTACTGCCCTCTTTCTCTGCTCTTTCTGAACACTTGCTCTTAAGCCTTGAGCTTCTATGTAAAAAAACTGACCACTGCACTGGAGCATCCACATGAAAGGCCATGAACACATGGAGAGGGAAAGTGGTCAGCTGAAACCAACCTTCTAACCATTGGCACCAAGGAAGCAGAAATGAATGAAAGCCCAGCCACCACAGCCTGGCCACCAACTGAATACCATTGGCTAAGGCACCCTGGTTAACACCAGGTAGAGCAGAAGAATCTACCTAAGAGAGTAGAACCAATGAATCCAAAAGAGAAGAGTATTCGAAAAGAGGGGGAGTTATGATCTGTGTCCAAAGTGGCTATGAGTTGAGTATGCTTATGGCAGAGAAGCAACTACTCAATTTGATAACATGGAGAGAATGGGTGGCTTAATAAGAACAAATTCTACATGAGTCCAAAGAACACAAGCCATATTAGAATGGGTTAAGGCGAGAATGGAAGATTGGAGATATTTCCCAAGGTTAGCTGCTAAACCAAACAATCGTTTTCTTATGTTCATAAACAGTGCATAAGGAATTTGGGCAGCGCCCAGCAGGCTACCCGGTTGACATGCCCACTGGGGTGTCTAATAGTCTTTTCAAAATGCTTCCAAGGGAAAACTCTTAATCCCCCCCTGCCCAAACTCACACTTCAATAAATGGCACCACTACCATCCAGTTGCTCAAGTCCAAAATCTACATATCTTCTTTCATCCATCTCTTTTCCTCACACCTTCTTGCACCAAACAGATCAGATAATCCTCTATTCTATATTAGTTATCATATGCTGCATAGCAAATTATACCAAAGCCTCACCATTAAAAACAACAAACATTTATTATCTCATCATTTCTGTGGGTCAGGAATTCAGGCATGGCACAGGGAGATACCTCTGGCTCAAGTCTCTCATGAGTTAGAATCTGAGTTGTCACTGTGAATTGCCATCTTATCTGAAGGCTCAACTGGAGTGGGTGGAAGAGGAGAGATCAGCCTCCAAGATTACTCACACAGCTCTTGGGAGACTTCAGTCCCTTGATACATGGGCCTCTCTACAGAACTACAACAGAACAAGGTAGCTGACTTTCACTAGAATGAGCAATCTGAAAGAGTGAGACAGCATGCCTCCAAAATGGATGCCACAATCTTTTATTAACCAAACTTTTGAAATGACATCCCCTAACTTCTGTCATATTCTGTTTGTTAGATGCAAACTACTAACTCCAGTTTACATTCAAGGGGAGAAGAATTAAACTTCACCTCTTGAGGCTCCCCTCCATATGCCTTGA
>NW_012101454.1:1647300-1649892 GCF_000951045.1 Mandrillus leucophaeus
CTGATGTCTAAATCTTGAATACCCTTCTTGTATGTCTCATTGCACCATGCTGCTTCTTTATTATTCCTGCCACTCTGTATTGTTAATACTTTATTACTGTACTGTTTTTCTAACTAGACCAGAAGTCCATATAACAATGCCTTGCTTGTTGTTATAGCTCTAACGCCTGGTACGGCACCTAACAAAATCTAGGTGCTTAATAAATATTGTTGAATACATGCACACATGAATGAATGAGTGAATGAATGAATGAATGAATGTTTAAAACTTATTACAGAAGCCTCTGGAATAGTTTAATGTTCCACATTTTACTCTAATGCCATCAATGTTAAATACATAACTATCTTACTATTATTCTTTTGCTTTATGTACTACTAAAAAAGAAAAACTATAATCTACAACACAATTCTAAGAAACTATTAATTATACAACAATTTCCTATTTCACACATGTTAAAATGTACAAACGAGTATGAGTCCATGGAATGTGAAGATTTTAAATGTTATGAGAAATTATGAAGGTGTTTTAAAATTAGACTTTTTCATCACCAGAAATGTATAATCAAACATTTAAAAAGCAAACTTATAAAAAACTCAGATCTCATCTTGACTATTAGAATCCCTTTCCTTTTCCTCCCTTGGTCCTCATGTGTCTTATTTATTTGCACATGTTCAAATACTTCTTCCTAAACATATTTGGTAGCAATCACATCAACCCATTCTTTTATTTTCCCACAAAAAGCCTAATTCACAGAGTAGTCAGTAAAAACTGTAAATGAATTGGTAGAAAGCCAGAGCCAAATTTGCCAAGCTTAACTTTGTACAAGTGCAAAAGGATTGATTGGGTGACTACACCACTTGGTGTTGTTCCTCTACAGAGGATGCTGAGCCCTTTTGGCAGTTGTTGCAATGTTCTCAAGTTTCTGAAAGTGTGAAATTCCAATATTCTAAGAATGCCAAAAATACCATTCTGCATAAGGCAGCTATAGTAAGCTGGAAGAAAAAAACCCCAAAACCCTGGGCTTTAAATGCTAAATTCATGGTCACTTCCTGAAAATTCTATAGTAGCAGAAATAACATCTGTAAAATGGAGATAATTCCTTTGAGTTTGCTGTATTAAATTTTTAAAAACCTGTGAAACCACCATGCAGATATAAAGCAACGGCAGTGCAAAGTACAAGGTACTGTCCAAGTCTAGGAGTTAGTTTACAAAATGCTTTTACCTTGCATTCTCTCACAACACCCTGGACAAGGAGATAGGATCAATATTATTATCCCCATTCATACAGTGTCATCCAGTTAGGAAGTGTAGGAGCCCTAAGTTTGTATGTCTAGATATGGGCAATCCAAAACTGATGTGTACCTAAAAACAGAACCTGAAAGTATAGAAAGGGAAAGCTAACAGAACTATATCACTTCACTCCAATTGTCTAAGCACACATCTCAAAAAGCTTAAAAACCCAAAGAAAGGAGAAGGATGGAAATGAAGATAAAAGCAGCAATCAATGAAATAAAAAACAAACTTGAAGAGAGACTATCCATTGTATGAAGTGTCATTCAGTCATAAAAAAGAATAAAGTCCTAATACAAGCCACAACATAGGTACACCCTGAAATCATTATGTTATGTGAAAGAAGCCAGACACAAAAGGCTGCATGATATAGGATTCCATTTATATGAAATAGCCAGAAAAGGCAAATCCAAAAAGACAGAAAGCAGATTAGTAGTTGTCAGGAACTGCAGAGGGGAGGAGAATGGGGAATAGCTACTTAATGCATATGGGTTTCCTTCTGAGATGATGAAAAATATTCTGGCACAAGATCATGGTGATGGTTGCACAATATTGTGACTGTACTTAATGCCATTGAATTGTATGTCATTGAATGGTTAAATGATGAATTTTATACTATGTGAAATTTACTATAATAAAAAACTTAAGACAAAACATTCAAAAGTTGATTATTGAAAAGACTAATGAAAGCTATAAAACCCTAGTAAGACTGACAGAAAGAAAATGAGAAAGAAAACAAATTCTAAATGTGAGAAATAAAGAGGATATTACCGCAGATCTTAAATATGTAACAAAAGGATATTATGAGCTACTTTATTCCACTAAATTTGCAAATTTAAATGAAAAGAATGAATTCCTAAATTTATCAAAGCATACATAAGAAGAAACATTTAATCTCAATATTTCTATGTTCTTTAAATAAATGTAATCTATAATTTAAAATCCCCCTTAAAGAAATCTTTAGTCCCAGGTAGCTTCGTAAGTGAATTATTCCAAACACTTAAGGAAGAAAAAATGCTCAATTTTACACTAACTTTTAGAGAATAAAAAATAAATAAATAACTCTCAACTCTTTTACCAGGTGAATATAACCATGATACTAAAACCTGACAATTAATTATAAAAAAGGGAAATTAAAATTACAGGCCAATCTTTATTATGAACATAGACATTAATATTTTAACATATTAGTCAATTAAGTCCACAATTATAAAAACGTAATAATATCATAATCAAGTAAGGTTTACACACCATATGGGAGTTTGGTTTAAAGTTTTAAATCAACATATAATTAACAGAATA
>NW_012101454.1:1650772-1674472 GCF_000951045.1 Mandrillus leucophaeus
AATTCACAGAGTAGTCAGTAAAAACTGTAAATGAATTGGTAGAAAGCCAGAGCCAAATTTGCCAAGCTTAACTTTGTACAAGTGCAAAAGGATTGATTGGGTGACTACACCACTTGGTGTTGTTCCTCTACAGAGGATGCTGAGCCCTTTTGGCAGTTGTTGCAATGTTCTCAAATTTCTGAAAGTGTGAAATTCCAATATTCTAAGAATGCCAAAAATACCATTCTGCATAAGGCAGCTATAGTAAGCTGGAAGAAAAAAACCCCAAAACCCTGGGCTTTAAATGCTAAATTCATGGTCACTTCCTGAAAATTCTATAGTAGCAGAAATAACATCTGTAAAATGGAGATAATTCCTTTGAGTTTGCTGTATTAAATTTTTAAAAACCTGTGAAACCACCATGCAGATATAAAGCAACGGCAGTGCAAAGTACAAGGTACTGTCCAAGTCTAGGAGTTAGTTTACAAAATGCTTTTACCTTGCATTCTCTCACAACACCCTGGACAAGGAGATAGGATCAATATTATTATCCCCATTCATACAGTGTCATCCAGTTAGGAAGTGTAGGAGCCCTAAGTTTGTATGTCTAGATATGGGCAATCCAAAACTGATGTGTACCTAAAAACAGAACCTGAAAGTATAGAAAGGGAAAGCTAACAGAACTATATCACTTCACTCCAATTGTCTAAGCACACATCTCAAAAAGCTTAAAAACCCAAAGAAAGGAGAAGGATGGAAATGAAGATAAAAGCAGCAATCAATGAAATAAAAAACAAACTTGAAGAGAGACTATCCATTGTATGAAGTGTCATTCAGTCATAAAAAAGAATAAAGTCCTAATACAAGCCACAACATAGGTACACCCTGAAATCATTATGTTATGTGAAAGAAGCCAGACACAAAAGGCTGCATGATATAGGATTCCATTTATATGAAATAGCCAGAAAAGGCAAATCCAAAAAGACAGAAAGCAGATTAGTAGTTGTCAGGAACTGCAGAGGGGAGGAGAATGGGGAATAGCTACTTAATGCATATGGGTTTCCTTCTGAGATGATGAAAAATATTCTGGCACAAGATCATGGTGATGGTTGCACAATATTGTGACTGTACTTAATGCCATTGAATTGTATGTCATTGAATGGTTAAATGATGAATTTTATACTATGTGAAATTTACTATAATAAAAAACTTAAGACAAAACATTCAAAAGTTGATTATTGAAAAGACTAATGAAAGCTATAAAACCCTAGTAAGACTGACAGAAAGAAAATGAGAAAGAAAACAAATTCTAAATGTGAGAAATAAAGAGGATATTACCGCAGATCTTAAATATGTAACAAAAGGATATTATGAGCTACTTTATTCCACTAAATTTGCAAATTTAAATGAAAAGAATGAATTCCTAAATTTATCAAAGCATACATAAGAAGAAACATTTAATCTCAATATTTCTATGTTCTTTAAATAAATGTAATCTATAATTTAAAATCCCCCTTAAAGAAATCTTTAGTCCCAGGTAGCTTCGTAAGTGAATTATTCCAAACACTTAAGGAAGAAAAAATGCTCAATTTTACACTAACTTTTAGAGAATAAAAAATAAATAAATAACTCTCAACTCTTTTACCAGGTGAATATAACCATGATACTAAAACCTGACAATTAATTATAAAAAAGGGAAATTAAAATTACAGGCCAATCTTTATTATGAACATAGACATTGATATTTTAACATATTAGTCAATTAAGTCCACAATTATAAAAACGTAATAATATCATAATCAAGTAAGGTTTACACACCATATGGGAGTTTGGTTTAAAGTTTTAAATCAACATATAATTAACAGAATAAAGGGGAAAAATGATGATCTCAAAAGATGCAGAAAAAGTATTTTAAAAATTCAACACTCATTTACAATTAAAGATATTTTTAGTAAACTAGAAAGAAAATGCAACTTTCTTAATCAGGTGAAGAATATCTGCCAAAGAGAAAAAGTTACAGCAATTTTCACACTTGATGAGAATTTGAAAATTTTCCCTGGTAATTGAGAAAGCAACAAAGATATTTGTGATTATCACTTATGCCCAATATTAAACTAAAGGAAAGAAAAAGAAAGAAGAGATGTCAAGGCTGGAAAAGAAGATCTAGAACACTCATTATTTGTAGACAACGTGATTGGTATGTAGATAAGACAAAAGACTCCATAGATAAACTATTAAAATAAAAACATAAATTTACCAAGGTAGCTAGCTATAGAGTCAATATACAGAATCATTTGTTCTTGTGTAGTAACAAACAATTAGAAAATGAAATTTTAAGAAGATACTATTTACAAGAGCATCAGAACTACTAAACTCTTAGGATGTAACAGAAGATGTTCAAAATCTCTAAACAAAAATCTACAACTTCACTAACAGAAACTAAACATTTAAAGAAACACATAGACCAATTTCAGATCTTGGAAAGGTGGCAATTTAATGACGTACATTCTCCCCACATTCATCTATACGGAGCTCAATAAAATTCCAACACAAATCCCAGAAAGGTTTTGTACAAATTGGCAATCTGACTCTAAATTTAAGTGAAAATGTGAAGAGTTAAGAATATCCATAAAAAATTTTGAGGAAGAACAAATTCGGGAGATTTTATAACCAAAAATCAAGGTTTATTATAAATCCACTATAACTAAAACACCGTGATTTTGTGCAAGGATTGACAAATAATCCAACGGAACAGAACAAAAAGTCCAGATATAGGCCAGGCACGGTGGCTCATGCCTGTAATCCCAGCACTTTAGGAGGCCAGGGTGGGTGGATCACAAGGTCAGGAGTTTGAAAGAAGCCTGGCCAACATGGTGAAACCCATCTCTACTAAAAATACAAAAATTAGCCAGGCGTGGTGATGGGCACCTGTAATCCCAGCTACTCAGGAGGCTGAGGCAGGAGAATCACTTGAAACCAGAAGGCAGAGGTTGCACTGAGCTGAGATTGGGCCACTGCACTCCAGCCTGGGCAACAAGAGTGAAACTCCATCTAAAAAAAAAAAAAAAAAGGTCCAGATGTAGACCAACACATATATGGTATGGTTACCTTATTTATGATAAAATGCTTCTGCAATGAGTGGGGAAAATATTTTCTTTTCAATAAAATGATGCTGTATAGATTGGATATACATATGGCCAAAATGAATCTTCATTCTTACTCACAAGACAACCAAAAATATATTCCAGGTGGATGAAAAATCTAAATGCGAAAAATAATTATAAATATTTTATAAGATAACAAGAAAGCATATTTCGTAATTTTGGGGTAAAGATTTTTAAAGAGGATATTTGAAGCAACATTCATAAACAAAAATATTGATGTTAGATTTCATTAAAATTGCAGACTTTCTGTTCATCAATAGAAGTGATTAAGAAAAAGACTCCAAAAAAATAGAATATATTTTCAATACATGTATGCACAAAAGACTGATACCTACAAATCAATAAGAAAAATAATGTCATCCTAATTTCTTAAATGAACAAAATGTTAAATATTCACTGCACAAACGAGGATTCCAATTGGCCAATAACCATAAGACAAAGTGTTCAACTCCATTAGTCACCTAAGAAATGCAAATAAAAACCACAATGAGATATTCCTACATAACAATCCAAATAGTTAAAAGTTAAAGAAGAAAAACTAATACTATTAAGTGTTGGCAAAGAAATGAAGCAACTAGAACTCTCCAACATCATTTGTGAAGGAGCAGGCTGGTACAACCACTTCGGAAAATTACTTGACAGTACTTGCTAAAGCTGCACATATATGTGCTTTATTAATCAGTAATTCCAATTCTATATAGTCAAAAGAAATGTTTACATACATACATTAAACTACATTTTACAAGAAAGTTCATTGCAGTTTATTTATAATGTACAAAAATTTGGATAAACATTAAGTGTTCATCAATAGTAGAATGGATAAATTGTGAAATATTCATACAATGAAATACCATACATGGCAAATGAAAAAGAATGAACTACTGCAGCATGCAGCATGCTGCAACAGAGGCTCATAACAACAATGGTTTATTGTCTATGTTTAACATTTATTGCTCATGCTACTTGTCCACTGCAAGTTAGCTCTGGCTCTTCTTCTGTCATCACTAATCCAGGGTCTAGTCTGGCAGAGCAAACTCTGTCTAAAACATTACCAGTCTGGGGACAAAGAGAAAAGAGACACAGCAAACTACAGTGGCTCTTAAAATTCCTACCTGAAAGTGATCTGTGTTACTTCTACCAGTATTTCACTGGCCAAACTAAGTCACATGACCATTCCTGAGTTTAATGACACAGAGATGTATACTCAGCCCACTGAGGGTGGCACAGTAAGAAGAGAACTGGAATATTTGGAAAACAGATGTCCAATATACCACAGAGGCTGAGACAGTGAGTATCTGGTTCCTGTCTTGGGCAACTTAGATTCATGTCTGATGTTTGCCTGGTTCTCTAGAATGGGAGACAGAGGATTTCAGAAGCACATGATTTATTGACTGTGCTTGATAGGAAAAGTCCTGGAAAGTAGTGAGTAAAGCAAGATAAAGACAGAGAAATAATCAAAATGTTTAAACCTAGTAATAGTAGGGCACATCTGACTTTATTATTCCCAAAATTTCTATATAGATATTTACTTTCTCTCTCTCTGACTACCAGTGGGCTTTTCTAGAATTCATTAATGAACAATTTATTTTCCATTTGCATTTTACCCACAGACAATCTTCAGATTCATGGCAGAAGCCAAATCTTTTTTGCTTTAAAGAAAATTGATAACAGTCCACAGAATGCTCCATCTATACTTCATTTGATTTTACTTCTTGATAGAATCAATTACATTTTATGGTTTATGTGATTCACCAGTTAGTTGTCAGAAACCGCAGAACTCCTCTGGTATGCAAAGCCTAGAGCCTGATGAACACAAATATGTGATAACTATTCATTCACCATTTCCCAAAGTCATCCCTAAAGGACTGAGCTTTTTCTGCTACATCTGTTATAGAGAATATGAAACTAAATATGTTAAAAGTTTTCATTACATTCTCTGCTTCTGCTTAAGAACATTCCTCTTGGTTTCCCTCAGTTGGATGACTTGCCCTTGGCTGTGCTAATATGGTCTTTTACATTTCCAGTGAATTACTTTTCTAGAAAATCTCATTGCACAATAAAAATGAGCTTTGGCAAAAAGTAAATGATTTGGTTTTTTGCTGTAGACAAATTTCTGCTGTATTGTGTCAATGAAACATGAACACATCAATAATACTTAGTGTGCACCTAGGTCTTCCTTCTGTGATGTGTAGTGAGGACACTAAATCAAGACCTTCAAGCTCTTTTCCAACATCCTTTGGGTGCCGTGTTTTAAAATATTGGCTCATATATTAGAATAATATATGGAGTTTTTATAAAATACCAGTGCCTGGACCCCAACTGGGGGGTTAGACCTCACTCTTCTAGTGTGCATACCTGCCCTGCAGAGATAGAAACTAAAGGTTATATTCCATCAACTCCCTTGAAGCCACAGTATAGGATGTAATTTTGTATAGGATGTAATTTTGTGTTAGCCAGGGCTTGAGCAAAACTAAAATTTACAAATAATTGAGGAAAGAGGCAATATTTCAAGCATCTGTTTTGCCAGGGAGGCCTGTGGCTACAGGAGTGGCTCTGGGGCCTACAGTTCTTGTGGTTCCTTGAGCTCTGGATGTTACCTATCACAGGTACAACTATCTACTCTCCCACCAATGACGCATAAGGTCCACATGCCCACCTCCTTATCAACACTTGGCAATATCAAGCCTTTTAATTTTTCGCTAGTCAAATAGGTATAAAGTAATTTAAAAGTGCTGTTTTAATTGGCACATCTCTGATTACTAAGATTCTGAACATCTTTCATGTGTGTCATTTTTCCCTCTCTTCTGTAAATTGCTTCTTCACATCATTTGCCTGTTATTCTGTGGGCTTATTATCCCCACTTTGTAATTTTTAAGAGTTCCTAATATAGTCTACTTACTAATACCTTGTCAGTTTATCTTTGCCAATGGTGTTTTACAAGGAGTGGAAATCCTTAATTTTGATGATTCAGATTCAATCAGGTTTTTTTAGTCTTAGGGTTTATGCTTTTTAAATTTTGTTTCAGAAGTTCTTCCCTACCTTTAGGTCATAAAGATACTCTCCTTTATTGTCTTCTATTAACTAAAAGTTATCCTTCACCTTAAGATCTTTAACCCATCCAGAGTCCACCTTTCTTAGGTAGTTATCTAGAGATGCTGGATAAGATACAGATTTGTTTCCTTAGAGTGAGACCATTCTCCCAATGCCATCTCCTAAACAAAACATCCTTTCCCTATTGACTGGTGCTGCTAACTTTATTTTATATTAATTCCGCATACATAAATATGGTGTTTTCTGAGATCTCTCTTCTGTTCCATTGGTCTATTTGGTTTTTTTTGCACAAATACTAAACTGATTTATTATCAGGCCTACCCTTGCCCTTGCCCTTTATTTTTTGAAGCTGACTTTGCTCTCTCATATCCACTAGAAAATTGTGACATATATATACCTGAGAGTGTATAAAATACATATATCCTTCTATAGGACAGTTATAAAACAAACACCAATGTAAATCACCATCCAGGTTAAAATATTATATTACTAACAACCCAGAAGCCTCCCCTGTACCTTCCCTTGACTGCTTTCCTGGAAGCAACAAATGTCCTAACTCTTATGATAATCATCACCTTTTTGTTCTCTCTAGTTTAACCTCCTAGGCATGTATCTTCAAATAACATTGTCTGATTATGCTTCTTTTGGAAATCTCCCACAACAAAATCATACTACATGAATTGTTTTTGTTTTCTTTAGCTCAACATTATTTGTAAAATGCATCCAAGTTGTTAGCATGTATCTCTAGTTATGGGATAAATTGCTGTCCATATTTCATTGTATGAATCTACTATAATTTATTTATCCATTTCAATGTTTATAGACCTTTCATTGTTTTGATTTTTTAGTTTCTTTTAATATAAATATATTTTATACTAATTCACGAACTTAATTTCCTCAATAGTTATAGAATTATAATATATTCCAAGTTCTTTTTGAGTCAGTTTAAGGAACTATGGTAGAATGTACTAGCTGCCTACCAAAATTCTTCCTTTCTGGGCATAAGGCTACCCAGCTGTATTAGTCCATTCTCACACTGCTCTGAAGACATACCTGAGGCTGGGCGCAGTGGGTCACATTTCTAATCCCAACACTTTGGGAAGCCAAGGTGGGCAGATCGCCTGAAGTCAGGAGTTCAAGACTAGCCTGACCAAAAGTGGTAAAACCCCGTCTCTATTAAATATGCAAAAATTAGCCCAGTGTGGTGGTGTGTGCCTGTAATGCCAGCTACTCCTGGCTGAGGCAGGAGAATTGCTTGAACCCAGGAGGTGGAGGTTGCAGTGAGCTGAGATCACACCAGTGCACTCCAGTCTGGGTGACAGAGTGAGACTCTGTCAAAGAAAAGAGAAGAGAAGAGAAAGAAGGAAAAGGAAGAAAGGAAGGAAGGAAGGAAGGAAGGAAGGAAGGAAGGAAGGAAGGAAGGAAAAAGAAAGAAAGGAAGAGAGAAAGGAAGAGAGAAAGAAAGAGAGAAAGAAGGGAAGGAAGGAAGAAAGGAAGGAAGAAAGGAAGGAAGGAAGGATGGAAGGAAGGAAGGAAAGGGAAAGGAAAGGAAGGAAAGAAAGGAAGGAAAGAAAGGAAGGAAAGGAAGGAAGGAAGGAAAGGAAGGAAGGAAGGAAAGGAAGGAAGGAAAGGAAGGAAAGGAAGGAAGGAAAGGAAGGAAAGGAAGGAAGGAAGGAAGACCAACCAACCCAAGACTAGGTAATTTATAAAGGAAAGAGGTTTAATTGACTCACAGTTCTGCATGGCTGGGGAAGCATCAGGAAACTTACAATTATGGCAGAGGGGGAAGCAGGCACCTTCTTCACAAGGCAGCTGGAGAGAGTGTGAACAAGAGCAGGGAAAACTGCCTTATATAACCATCAGATCTCATGAGAACTCACACACTATCACAAGAACAGCATGGGAGAAACCGCCCCCATGATCCAATCACCTCCCACTGATCCTTTCCTTGGCACTTGGCAATTATAGGGATTACAATTCAGGATGAGATTTGGGTGGGGACACAGCTAAACCATACCACCAGCTAAGCTAAATTTTCCAGCTTCCTTCCAATTAGCTATAATTGTGTAACTATTCTCTTATCAATAGAATGTCAGTGGAGGTAGTTTGTGCCATTTCCAAATTGGGCCCAAAGATACTTGATGTGTCTTCTCACACTCTCTTTCTTCTTTCCATGGCTGGAATCCGAAGTGATGGTGAGCAAGTTTTGATCAGAAAGCTAATGACAATACCCCATAGAGTGTAAGTAACTCAATGGAAAGCTCTTAGTCCCCTGAAGTATCAGAATTTCCTCGCTGATTTGGAATAATTATCTGAGATCTCTTATGTGAAAGAGAATATAAATGTTCTAAAAAATTAGCAGATACTTCTATAGCATTGTCATATAACATATATTAACTCTAAATGTTATATATAGTAACTCTTTTAATATTCTTACCAATGCTAGGTAATATTATTACCTCAATTTTAAAGATTTATTACCACCTGAAGGTAGTAGTAACTATTATTACCTAATTTTTTTTTAAACTAAGGCTCAGAGAAGGCCAGATTTGCACAGTTAGTAAATGACTGAACCAGGATTGAAATCCATAAAATTAGACTCCCAAATCTGTGCTTTTACCCACTGTGATGCACCACCTTCCAGCAATGTCTATGTCCTTTAAACCACTATATCTGGAGTCTTCATTATGACAGCTTAGCATGACCTTAAAAATACAGAAATTTGAACCTAGATAAATACATGGTTAGAGCAGAACTGAGGAAACAGATTTCACACACAGGCTGCAAAAATGGGGACTCTTGTACTGTCATCACAAAATATTTTGTGAAACTCTCTCTGGCTGTAACTTGAAAAATTGATCATTTACCCAGAGAGCAACCAGAATGTTGATGTGTGTTGGCCATTCCTTGATGCTTTTAGCAGAGGTCAGTAAAAGAAAAATTGTGTTTTCAAATGAGAACTAGTAGGACAGGCATGGTGGCTCATGCCTGTAATCCCAGCCACTTTGGGAGGCCGAGGTGGGCAGGTCATCTGAGGCCAGGAGTTTGAGACCAGCCTGGCCAACATGGTGAAATCTCGTCTCTACTAAAAATACAAAAATTAGCCGGATGTGATGGTGTATGCTTGTAATCCCAGCTACTTGGGAGGCTGAGGCAGGAAAATTGCTTGAACCCAGGAGGTGGAGGTTGCAGTGAGCTGAGATCATACCACTGCACTCCAGCTAAGGTGACAGAGTGAGATTCTGTCTCCAAAAAAAAAAAAAAAAGAAGAAGAGAGAGAGAGAACTAGCAGGTATAAAGGAAAAAGCTACAGAGAATGCCTACAAATATGGTGCTATGAAAAGTGTTATTTCTTCTTGACCATGTATTCTGATGACCTCAAAAGAGACAGCATTTCAATGAGAGAGGGAAATGGGTCACGGTAACCAGGAAGTAAAGTTGGCTTTAATGCCATGCTCTGAAATGAAATCTGGGTGACATTGCTGGCACATGAAACCAAACAGACCCAGAAGCCTATTGAGTTTCTAAGGTATTGATATTTCAAAAGCAACCAGAAGCATGGCCTGAAAATGACTTTACACTCTCAGACCTATACCTGTAGGAAATGGACACTAAAATTACATGGTCTTTTCAAGACCCACTTCAGAGGTGGCTTTAAAGCATAACAGACTAGGAAGAATTTCCGAAGGACAAAATTTGAAATCATAAAGAACATGGGGAAGTACACCATGGTCAGGACAGGGAACCATCTCAGTTCCTCTCTGGTGGAATAATCTCATTGCTATGCAATGTGAAAAGAAAAGAAATAACTTTTCACTGACTATCAAATCTATTCCCTTCTTCCTTTCTTTTCCTAAGACTGCTTATTATAGTTATTCTGATCACACTCTAGACGGTGATCTAGATGTGTTGGTGGATAATAATTTTGTTTTCTAGGTTTCCACATGCAGCCCTAGTGGACCTAATGTGGAGGTCAGAACATCACCCAGAGATACTGTACTTTGAAGTGGGTGCAGAAATTGGATGGGGGTTGGGATTTTATCCCTTGGTGAGGGATGAGGGAGTCAATGTGTGAGAGAAGGGTGCAGATGGCTATTTGGTGGTCAGATGGCAGGCACAGATTGCTAATGGCTCACTAAGATTTATTTTCTCTTTTTCCTTGAACATATGTCTCTCCAGTCATTTGACATTACCCATTTCTTTTTTGCAATGAGTTAGGTATGGCCAGGTGGCTAGATTTTACCGTTAGAAGGGAATTTGAAGTGCTGAGTACCATTGCTGGTCCTGGGCTTTAAGACATTGGGTACTTCTCCTTTACATTCTCTCTAGTGTTTCTTCTTCCAGTTTGACGGAACACAGACACAGTAGTGACCTAAATTCAACCATGCAGATAACCGCAGTTACCTAGGAATGGTTAGAAACATGAAAGAGCCACTCACTGCTCAAGATTCACTCTCTATGCAGTCCCTCAATGCTCCGTCCCTGGAGGCATTATGAACTCCACCAACAGCTCCCTTGCCTTCGGGCTTCTAGTTCAGAGGGTGGAATAAGTTAAGTCAGGATATTTATTCCCTCCATGCCCTCTGTGCTGAGCTGTCACAGGTTGGCTTCATCTTTCTACCAACAGCCACAGCATCTACTGGGAGAGTCTCC
Organism: Mandrillus leucophaeus; assembly: GCF_000951045.1. Classification (NCBI taxonomy): domain Eukaryota; kingdom Metazoa; phylum Chordata; class Mammalia; order Primates; family Cercopithecidae; genus Mandrillus; species Mandrillus leucophaeus. The sequence continues at coordinate 1,661,620 of NW_012101454.1, forward strand.
ACTTTGGCTACCCTCTTCTTGTGCCAGTATCTGCTTCCACTCCTTATTCCTTTAAACCTAGAGATGGAAAGAGCTCTTGGCCTTCCCCTCACCTCTCCTCTTCTATCCCATTGGTAGCACTGGAGTATTGTATTGTGTCTTGTTAATTTCCCTTAGTTTTCCCATCCTTATGTCAATAGTCCCCTTAAAGAACTTCCCTCAATAGCCCTTTTGAGTGTACCTTCTTTTTCCTGAATGATCTGATGAGTGGGGTCTCTGAATGAGCCCCTCAAGAGAAACTCCCCTACTAATAACTCTCACAAGAACTGTTAGATGAGAGAGAAATAAACATCCATGTTTTTTAAGCCACTATATTTTTGTTCTATGTGTTATAGTAATTTCATCTTACCCTAATAGATTATGATATATTTTTTTCTAAAAGTTTGTCCATTTCATTAAATTTTCAAATTTGTTGGCATAAAATGATTCATTGACTCCTCTTTCCCTCTCTAATGTCTATAGCATCTGCATGTTTTTTCATTTCTAAAATTGGATATCTGAGCCATTATTTTCTTGATTGTCTCATCACATGGGTATTAGTTTTTATCAATCTTTTTAAAGAATGAAATGTTAAGGTTTGTTGAATCACTCCATTATATGTTCATTTTCTATTTCATTAATTGTACTAGTTATCATAGCAAATTACTTTGGAACTTAGCAGCTAAAAATAATCAGAAATGTTTATCATAACACATTCTTTCTGGGAGCAAGGTGGAAATGGTGACCTTGGCAGTCACACATCATCATTTCTAGAGTATCCTATTGGTTACACAGGTCAGCCCTATTTGATGTTGGAGGGGGATATGCAAGGGCATGAATACCAGGAAGTGAGGATGTTGGGGTTCATGTTGGGGTTCCGGTATTGGGGTTAGAGTAGGTAGTTAGGCAGACATGTACAGGGAAGGAGGGCCTCCCCCTCCCCCTGCCCACCACCAGGAATGTCAGGTGACTATCAGGTGATGGTCAGGTAGTTATCAAACTGTCTCACTAAAATAATAATTGGATGCAGCTGGCACCAGATAAAGCCAGTCTCCCAATAGATAGAAACTACCTGAAGCTGGTGATCAGCAGCTTCCTGATAAGATCTCAGGATCTCGGCTTTGGTGAGTGGGTCCAAGCATGCGCACTAAGAGGTAAAATGGCAGAGTTTAACTGGTATATAACTGCCACTAGGAACACTCGATTGGTAAGGGAAAAACACCTCAATGAGCATATGAACAACTTCAGTAAACATACTGCACATGCGGCCCCTCCCAAGTGCTGGCAGGCCACTGTGCATGTGGACAGCCTACCCCAAGGGAAGAATCAGGGGAGAAGAAATGCAAACCCCAGAATCGCACCAATGTACAAAACCCCCAAGTCAAAAGTCAGATGAGGCACTTGGATCTCTTAAGTCACCCACTTGACCCTCTTCCAGGTGTACCTTACTTCCTTTCATTCCTGCTCTAAAACTTAAACTCTCACTCCTGCTTAAAAACTTAGGCCTCGTCTCTCACTCTGCCTTATACACGTAAGATGAATTCTTTCCTTTGAGAAGACAAGAATTGAGCTGTTGTAGAGCTGTACAGATTCACCAGTGCAAAAATACTTTGCTACCATGACTTGGATACGTTCCCTACTGGTAAGACACCTCTCTATGCCTCGCCTTCTTAGGCTGGAGGCATCCAACCCCCATACATGGTTTTCTCCCCTTTCACTCTCCTGCTTATTAATTAACCCCCAGAATGGTTCCTCTGAGTCACAGTGGCTCTGGTCCCCATAGCTGATCTCTCAGCTGGCCCTGATGGTGGCTCACAGGGGTGAATAAAACCGTGGAGACTGTACCAAGTAGACCTGAGACACTAACAGTTCTCCTGGATAGGAGGCTCATGAGATGGGTAGGACTAAAGCCTAAGACTGTGCAATGTCTGGGGTTTCCTCTGTTTTTCCTACTAAAATTGGCTCTTTCCCTAAAACCAACACCATCTATTCTCTATTCTGTTTTCTCTCTGTGAACCCTGAAATGGTCTTGCATACCCACCAGGGGGTGGGGCAAGTCTGCCTCCCCCCGACCCTCCCCGCTTTCACTTTGCATGCCACACGACTTCCTTCTCTGCCTTAAACACACACTCCCGATTTGTTATTTATATGCATGAAGCTCTTGCTGTGTTTGCACAGCAGCAAAGAGATGGGCTTCCTTGTGGCTGTCTGTTGGCTCATTTCTGGGACAGACACCAGAACCCTGACTCTGCCAGCTCCTTATGACTTACCATATGCATTTTGTTTATGTTGTGCTTCAGGGCCAAGTTTTTTGGTGTCTTTTGATGCTGTTTATCCACTGCATAGAATCTTATTCTGTGGCTTTTAAAGGACTCCACCTACTTCCTTTTTTTTTTTTTTTTTTTTTTTTTGAGTAAGCAACCCTTTGGGAGGAAGGAAAATTCTACCTTTGCCATTTGCAAACCCTTATTCCAAGCCCCAAGTCCTCTGGAGTTTCCTCCTTTATGTCAAAAGGACAAAAAAAAAATGCTGTCCTTTTGAATCCAAGGGATGCTGTTCTTGTAAGCACATGAAGGTTTTCCATGGGAATTCTTCTTCCTTCTTCCCATTTTCTCCTGTAGCAGAGGGATTATCTTGTCTGTTGAAGCATTTGTTCTCCATGTTACCCTGGGAGAATAAGGAACCCCAAATACAAATTTTTCCATTCCTCCAATCACTTCCAGATGCTTCTCAATAGGTATAAGGACCTTCAAGGCCATATTTGAAGGGAGGGAAGTCCAACCCCTTGCAGCAGTTGGCTGGAAACCAGTCTTTTCATCTACTTAAAACACATCATTCTCAGCAAACTAACACAGGGACAGAAAATCAAACACTGCATGTTCTCACTCATAAGTGAGAGTTGAATAAGGAGAACACATGGACACAGGGAAGGGAACATCACACACTGGGGCCTGTCAGGTGGTGGGGCGCTAGGGGAGGGATAGCATTAGGAAAAATACCTAATGTAGATGACGGGTTGATGGGTGCACCAAACCACCATGACACATGTATACCTATGTAACAAACCTGTATGTTCTGCACATGTACCCCAGAACTTAAAGCATAATTTTTAAAAAAACCAAGACCTTCTTTGAAAGCCTGAAGAATAATTTCAATGTTTTTACATTTAATTTGCCTTTTTCATTAAAGTTTATTCAAATTTTATGCCCCCCAAAATAGGAATATCAGAAAAGAAATAATCATTTTGTTGCTAGAATGCTCCAAGTGAGAGTCACCATAAGGTCATGGAGACACACATAGGCCAGTCCAAGGCTACAGGCCCAACAGACAAAAGTACTCATAGGACAGAGACGAAGGCTGGTCCCAGGCTATAGGCACAGATTACCATTAGAACAGAGATGAAGGAAAGCAAGGTTAGGGGTTCCCAGTAAGACCAGTTCATTCTAGACTCTAAGGATTAAGAAGGGGCCCCCTGTTTACTCCAGTATCTCCTCTGTTCTCAAGTGGGTAATCATGATGAGATGGGACCAACGTTAGGGGTACTTGGTGAGACTGGTTTATTCTGGAACCCTAAGAACGAATTGGGGGATGCCCTGTTTAGGAAAGGATAATAAAGAAATAAGAGAGAATGCCTTCTCTTTTCTTTTTCTCTCCTCTGTTCTCTCTTCACAGATGGGTAATTGCATCTCCATATGACAGGACATACACCTAGATGCATCCTCAAGAACTGGGAAAAGTTTGACCCCCAAACCCTAAAAAAGAAGAGGCTAACATTTTTCTGTAATACAGCCTGGGTTGAATACAAGCTCAGGGACCAGGAATCTTGGCCAGAAAATGGGATTATAAATTTTAATATGATCTATTCACCGGATTTGTTTTATTGGCAGCAAGGAAACTGGGCAAAAATCCCCTATGTCAGGGCTTCATAGTCCTAAGAAACAACCCTGACCTTTGTCAGCCTTGTAAAACGGATCCAGCGATGATAGCAGCCAGTCAGGCAGCCCCCTCTGGTTGGTTTGGGAGACCATTATTGTGTTTATCCAGGGCGCAAGCCTCAGAAGAACCAAGGGCAGAGCTTAGCTCAAACTCCACTGCTCCTTCTACCCTATTATATCCAAGTTTCCCAGCCCAGACCATTCCCTTCCCTAACCAGGACCATCCTCTGGACACCACCCCCTTAAGTTATACCCCTTCAAGAGGTTAGCAGCCCCAGTGGAGCCACTAGAGTCCAAACTCCATTCACTATGCAACACCTGAGCCAAATTAAAATGGAACTAGGGAAGTTTATGGAAGACCCTGCCAAATACATGAAAGGGTTCCACAAGGCAGGCTTAACGTTTAAACTCACCTGGAGGGACCTCTCGGTCATACTAGGCAAACTCTAAGGGAGAACGTGACTCCATTAAGGAAGTGGCCCAATAATTTGCAAATGCAATGCATATGACTGACCCTGGTGGCTACTCTGGGGGTGGGGGGTGGGAGTGGGGGGCACAACAGTTTCTCAGGTGGACCTCATTTGGGATTACAATACCCAGTGGGGCATGTGGACAAGAAGCCACATATTCCTCTATCTGGTAGAAGGAATGAAAGGTAGCAGAACAAAACCTGTGAACTACAATGAATCAGCCTTAATAGATCAAGGCCTTCTTGAAACCTCCACTACTTTCCTCAGGAGGCTACAAGAGGCCCTAATGAGATATACTAACCTAGACCCAGAGACACCAGAAGGGCAACTGGTCCTAAAGGACCATTTCCTAACTCAGGCAGCCCCAGATGATTTGGAAGAAACTCCAGAAACGAGCACTGTGTCCCAATACCCCTATGCCTGACACCCTCAAAACAGCTTCCTCAGTCTTTTACAACCAGGACCAGGAGAAGAGGAAAGGGTTCAGGAAAAGGAGAGGTGAAAGGAAAAGAGGCAGCTCCAACTATTGGCTGCTCTATGGGTCCATTAGCCCCCTCCAGGTTGCCTCAGACAACTATCCCAGGTAACTGCCATTGGTGCAGGAAGCCAGACCACTGGAAGGTCAACAGCCCCAATGGAACAGATGGGAAAAAGCCCCACATGGTGTGCCCCTCTGCCACAAGCCCAGCCACTGGATCTGATACTTCCCTGAGGGCCAAAGGGCCTCTGGGACAGAATCCCAACCCCTGATGACCTTGAGCTGAAGGGGCTCTATGCTCTGGCCAGCTTCTGGATTGAACATCACTATTGAGGGGTTGGAGCTAAGGGCTGCTTCAGATGTGGCAGGTAGGACTGTAAGATTTCTTTTGGACATAGGAACTGCCTGCTTAGTGTTTACCTCTTTTTCTGGGCAATTATCCTCAAATCCTTCCAGGCAATGGGGGTAAATGGGATGCCCATAATATAGAGGTTTGCTCCTTCTTGGTGCCGTCTGTGGGAATAAATAGTATTTTCTCATTCGTTTTCAGTGATGTCAGAATGTCCTATGCTCCTTTTGGGTAGAGATATTTTGTTTAGACTAGGGATTCAGTTAACCTTTCCTCCAGGGCCAACACCCCCTTTCCCAAATGCAATCTTATTCCTCAAGGAAACCACACACAAGGATGAACTGCCCACAGACCTTCCAATTAATCCAGAGGTCTGGGCCCCAGGAATACCAGGAAAGGCCGTAATGGCCACGCCTATAGTAATTCAGCTCAAGGCTCCTTCTAGTTATCCTTGCAGAGGACAGTTTCCTCTTCAGTTGGAGGCCAAAGAGGGACTTCGGCCCCTGATTTAAAAATTTCTAAAACATGGACTAATATGTTGTAACTCACCCTATAACACCCCTATCTTAACTGTTAAAAAGACTAATGGAGAATATAGGTTAGTCCAGAACCTGTGAGTCATAAATGAGGCAGTAGTCTGAATACACCCAATGGTCCCCAACCCTTACGTAATTCTAGAAGTACCTCCAGATGCTCAGTGGTTTTCAGTCTTAGACTTCAAAAATTTCTTCTGTATCCACCTAGACCCATCCTCCCAATTTATATTTGCATTGGAGTGGGAGAATGAAAAAGGAAGAAGTTAACAGCTCACCTGGACAGTGCTTCCACAAGGTTTCAGAGATAGTCCCCATTTGTTTGGGCAAACCTTGGCTAGATATTTGCAAGACCTAAGTCTTGATGTGGGAGAGCATCTCCTACAGTACGTGGATGACCTGTTAATCTGGTCCCTAACAAGAGAGTTAGGAATCCAACATCTAAATTTCCTTGCAGACAGAAGGTACAAGGTGTCCAAGGCCAAGACACAGCTACTAAGACAAGCAGTCCAACACTTGGGGATAATCCTGACCCCCAAAGAACACAAGCTTTCTGCAGAATAGATATAGGCCATCCTTAGAATCCTTACTCCAACCACCCAAAAGCAAATTTGAGCTTTTCTGGGAATCACAAGATATTGCAGACTTTGGACACTGGAATGTGGTGGAATTATTAAATCCTTATATCAGGCTTTAAAAGAAGGGACTAATAGGGAGTCAATCTCTGGGAAAAGAATCAGGAGCAAGCCTTTAGGTAGCTAAAAACTGCCCTCTCAAAAGCCCCAGCCCTTGAGCTACCCATACTAACCAAACCATTTCAGTTTTTCATCACTGAAAAGGCACTAGGAGTTCTAACTCAAACCTTTAGGCCAAACATGTTGTAGGTTACTTTTCAAAGAACCTAGACCCAACAGCACAACAGTGGCCACGTTGCCTCAAGGTAGTGGGTGCAGCAGCCCTTCTCCTCAAGGGGGCATTCAATATCACAATGGGACAATCAATCTGGCTCCTAATGTCCCACCAAATAGACCCTTTATTTGATCTAAAAAGATCATAATGGCTCACTGACAACACATTGCTAAAGTACCAAGTCTTGTTGTTGGAAAACCCACAGGTAACAGAAGAGCAGTGTTCCACCCTTAACCTAGGCCCCTTACTGCCACTACCAGGAGATGATAACTCAACATATTCATGCTGTGAGATTCTTAATAAAATTTTTGCCAGCTGGGAAGATTTAAAAGATCAGCCCATAGATAATCCAGACAAAATATGGTTTTCAGATGGCAGCAGCTTTGTCAGGGATGGAACTAGATATGCAGGGTATGCTATAGAGGCCCATCACCAAGTTGTAGAGGACAAAGCTCTGTCCCCAGGGACCTCAGTGTAACTAGCTGAATTCATCACACTAACCAGAGCCCTAAAACTAGGGGAAAGAAAAAGAATAACCATCTACACAGATTCCAAACATGCCTTCTTGGTATTTCATGCCCACATGGCTATCTGGAAGGAAAGAGGCTACCTAACAGTTCAGGATGCTCCTATTAAGTATGGGCCTCAAATCTTAGAGATACTGGAGGCTGTTCATTTGCCCCAGGAAGTAGCAGTAGTGCATTGTGAAGGATACCACAGGGGCTCCTATGAAACTACACAGGGAAATAGGTTAGCTGACAAAAACGCTGAAGATGCAGCCATATCAAATGATACCTTCATGGGAGACTTGTAACCCTCTCTCCCCAGTGAACTTCCCTTTCTCCAGTACACTAAGGAAGAAATAGACTGGGCCACCCAACATGGGTATAAAGAAGAAACCAATGGATGGTACAGATTGGAGGAATTTTTCCATCTACCTCCCAATGGAAAGCCTCCCAGTGAAATCTTTCCATTGGGAGGTAGATGGAGAAATTGAAAGAGAGATAAGAAATTGGCAGGTAGGTGGAGAAGTGTGGGGAATGTTGGTTGATGGGAGAATTGGTTGTGGGTATATGTTTGGTAAGTTTATTGGTTACAGTCGACAGTGAGAGTCACACTGCAAACTGTACTGAGAAGAGCCCCTACATCTATTCCATTTTCTTCTCAGACATAATGCAAATAGGGGCTATTCCCATTAAAGTGATATTAGAAAAGATGGGTCCAAAAATGGAACCTCCCAATAGAAAGTCATTAAGAGGTTTTACAACTTCTGCCACCTTGCAAAGGACAGTCTAGGGCAAATTTGTAAATAAGTGTTCAGTGGGTAGGGACTAAACAAAACCATTCAACAGGTTTGTCAAGCCTATACCCTGTGTACCATAAATAATTCCCACAGAGGGAAGCCCCCTCCATTAATAAGTCCAATCCAGAGGAGAGGTACATACCCTGGGGAGGACTGGCAACTGGACTTCACTCATCTCCCTGCAGGCTTCAGGTATAAGTACCTCTTGGTCTGTGTAAATATCTTCACAAAATGGGTGGAAGCCTGCCACACAGGGACTGAGAAGGCACAGGAGGTAGCTAAATTCATCCTAAAGGAACGCATTCCCTGGTTTGAGATACCCAGGTCATTGCAAAGTGACAATGGTTCATTCTTTATTTCCCAAGTAACTCAACAGGTTAGTAGGGCCCTTAGTAGGCCCTTAGTAGGTATAAAGGCATAAAGTAGGCATCGCTTTGCCTGGCAATCGCAATCTTCAGGAAAAGTGGAAAGAACTAAACAAACCCTCAAACACATCCTCAATAAACTGTGTCAGAAAACAGCACAGCCACGGGTGAACCTCTTACCGTTAGCCCTCCTTCGGAAGCATATTGTCCCTCAGACTCCCTTGCAATTAAGCCCCTTTGAGGCCTTATATGGTAGGCCTTCCTATATTCGGACTTATTACTAGATGAAAAAACTGCCAAAATCACCCACAGTGTCTCTTCTTTAGCAGGCTTCCAACAGGCTTTCCAGCAATTTTGGCTACAAAGAAACCCAAAATCAGAAGGGGAAAAAATACCAGCCTCTGTATCCTCCAGGCTCACTAGTTCTCATTAAAGCTTGGAGGGATGAAGCTCTGAATTCCCAACTAACTCCAGTGTGAAGGGGCCTCTTCACCCCCAGAGCCATTAAAGTACCAGTGATTATCAGTTGGATACATCACACCTTAGTGAAGCCATGGAAAGGCCCCGAAACACCAGATCGGGAAGCAATGCCCTCAGCTCCAGAACACACTTGCGAGGCACTGGAAAATCTGTAATTCCTCTTTAAGTGAAAGAGAAGTAATGACCCTCAACGTCCTTTCTCCTCAGAGTAAGATGATCTTAATATGAGAAATCTTACTCGCAATTGCTCTGATTATTATCACTATTTTAACCCTAACTTGTACACCACTAGGCATTCCAGGGGCAGCTTTCTTTGTGACCAGTTTCTCTCTTCACAGTCGCCTTAGGTTGCCATGGGCATGCTCCTGCTGGTTCTCAATCTCACCCCTTTACTGGCAGCACACTACCATCCTGATTTCCCATTATTGGAAAAACCTCAGTAATTGCTCCAAAGCACAGGATCCCCTTACTCCACCAATTGCTGGTTATGTACCGGCTCTTCTGCTAAAACACCAGGGAGAGCTTATCCAGCCTCACCAAGAGATTGGACAAGTATAGAGGGAGAACTGCATATTTTCTATCAATGGGAGGCTAATGGGAGATGTTCGGGCCTGCAAATAGCCTTCTTGCAAAAGTAAAGCAAGATTTCCCTGGTATCTGCAAGGAACCTCCCAATTTTTGATCCATCTTTTCTAATATCACTTTAATGGGACTAGCCCCTATTTGCGTTATGGCCAAGAAAAATGAAATGGATGTTGGGGCTCTTCCCAGTACAGTTTGCAATGTTACTCTGACCGTAAATCCTAAGCAACAAACTTACCAAACATATATCCACAACTAATTCTACCATCACACAAGATTCCCCAAACCTTCAAATATTAACTTTCCTCTGGGAACTTTGCTAGATAAATCCACCCAGTTTTGCCAGGGACACCCAAGCTCCTTCAGTAGTCAAAATTTCTCATTCCGGCCTGCTGATACAACCAATGCCTGCAAATTACCAACCTCAGCTCTACAGAAGAATGGGTTCTATTGGACCAAACTCAAAATTCTCTTTCTTAGGAAAATAAAACCAAGGGAACTAAACAGAATCAAAGCCCGTGCACATAAGTCTTAGCAGGCATGACTATAGCCACCAACTACCTGCGTGTGTTGGCAGCCTTGGCATGTCTTGGAGCTGTCCTCACCCCCTTGTTTCATTTTTACATCTCTACTTATCTTAAAACCCAAGGAGCCTTCTATGTTTGTGGCCAGTCAGTTCACCAGTGCCTCCCCACTAACTAGACTGGAACTTGTACTATAGGCTATGTATCCCTAGACATCTTCATAGTCCCTGACAATCTCTCTCTTCCAGCACCAATCTACAGGCATTCTATCTACAGGCATTCCAATTAATTCTCCTTCTCACAGGACTTGGTTTTATAGCCAGTATGGGAACCAGAATTGCTAGAATCACAAAAGCCTCCTTGACCCATAGCCAGCCCTCAAGGGAAATAGCCAAGAACATTGATGCCATGGCTAAAACCTTAACAACTGTGCAAGAGCAAATTGACTCTTTAGCAGCTATAGTCCTCCAAAATGATCAGGAATTAGATAAGTTAACGGCAGCACAGAGAGGAATTTGTTTAGCCTTAGATGAAAAATGTTGCTTATGGGTAAATCAGTCAGGAAAAGTACAATATCAGACAACTCCTAAATGGAGCCTCCCATTTACTGGAACAAGCCTCTCAGGGTTGGTTAGATTTGGAAGGAACCTGGAAATGGTTCTCCTGAGTTATTCCCCTTTTAGGCCCACTTGTTAGTCTCCTAGTTTTGCTCCGTTTTGGGCCATGTCTTCTAAATCTAGCAACCTGATTTGTCTTCTCACACCTTCAGGCCATCAAGCTCCAGATGATCCTCAGTGAGAGATACCATCCTCTCAATATTCAAGAGTCACACTCTGTCTCCACTGCTCTGTGTCCTCAGCTCCTAGAGGCCCAGCCTCTGTGGCCCTGTTACCTTCATGTATTGGAAGATCCACAATTAAGAGGCCAGGACTCCCTGGAAGCCAAAAAATGAGTCTCACTCTGTTGCCCAGGCTGGAGTGTAGTGGTGTGATGTTGGCTCACTGCAACTGCTGTCTCCCGGGTTCAAGCGAGTCTCCTGTTTTAGCCTCCTGAATAGCTGGGATTACAAGTGTGCACCCCCACACCTGGGTCAGAAAAACTGGGAAAAACACAGGCTCTTCCACTTACTGGATATTTTGACAAAATATCCTCCTTCTTTGGCCAAAAACATTGACATTATTGATAAGCTTGTTAGAAATTCAAAAAATTAGACTTTATTCCAGATCTTCTGGGAAAAAACCCTGTATAACAAGGGGCCATTGCAATTCAGAGACGTGGCCATTGTGGCCATAGAATAGTCTCTGGAGGAGTGGCATTGCCTGGACACTGCACAGCGGAATTTACATAGGGATGTGATGTTAGAGAACTACAGAAACCTGGTCTTCCTTGATATTGTTGTCTTAAGGCCAGACCTCATCACCTGTCTCGAGCAAGGAAAAAAACCTTTGACTATGAAGAGACATGAGATGGTAGCCAACCCCTCAGTTTTGTGTTCTCATTTCACCCAAGATCTTTAGCCAGAGCAGAGCATAAAAGATTCTTTCCAAAAACTGATACTGAGAAGATATGAAAAATGTGGACATGACAACTTATAGTTAAAAAAAGGCTGTGAAAGTGTAGATGTGTGTAAGGTGCACAAAAGAGGCTATAATGGACTTAACCAATGTTTGACAACTACCCAGAGCAAAATATTTCAATGTGATAAATATGTGAAAGTCTTTCATCAATTTTCAAATTCAAACAGACGTAAGATAAGACACACTGGAAAAAAACTTGTCAAATGTATAGAATGTGGCAAAGTTTTCAACCAGTCCTCAAACCTTACTACACATAAGAAAACTCATGCCGGAGAGAAGCCCTACAAATGTGAAGAATGTGGCAAAGCCTTCGAACGGTTCCCACATCTTTCTACACATAAGATGATTCATACTGGAGAGAAACCCTACAAATGTGAAGACTGTGGTAAAGCCTTTAACTGCTGCTCTAACCTTGCTCCATATAAGAAAATTCATACTGAAGAGAAATCCTACAAATGTGAAGGATGTGGCAGGGCCTTTAAGTACTTCTCTTCCCTTACTACACATAAGATAATTCATACTGGAGAGAAACCCTACAAATGTGAATGAAGGCTGTGGCAAAGCCTTTAACTGCTCCTCTAACCTTATTACACATAAAAAAATTCATACTGGAGAGAAACCCTACAAATGTGAAGAATGTGGCAAAGGCTTTAGTACGTTCTCAATCTTTACTAAACATAAGAAAATTCATACTGGAGAGAAACCCTACAAATGTGAAGAATGTGGCAAAATCTTCAGTTGGTCCTCTATGCTTACTACACATAAAATAATTCATACTGGAGAGAAACTGTACAAGTGTGAAGGATGTGGCAAAGCTTTTAACCAGTCCCACAACTTTTTCTTCACATAAGAAAATTCATACTGGAGGGAAACCATACAAGTGCGATAAATGTGGCAAAGCCTTTATTTCCTCCTCAAACCTTAATAGACATAATTCATATGGGAGAGAAACCCTACAAGTGGGAACATGTGCAAAGCCTTTAAGAACTCCTCTACCCTTATGAGACATAAGATCATTCATACTGGAGAGAGACCCTATGAGTTTGATGAATGTGGGAAAGCCTTTAACCAGCTATCAGCTTTTACTAAATATGAGAATTTATATGGCACATAAACTCTACAAATATAAAGAATGTAACAAAGCTTTTAGGAAGTTCTCAACCCTTATTATACATAATTCATACTGGACAGAAATCCTACAAGTGTGAAGGATGTGGCAAAGCCTATAACAGGTTTTCTTTTTTTTTTTGAGACGGAGTCTCGCTCTGTCGCCCAGGCTGGAGTGCAGTGGCCGGATCTCAGCTCACTGCAAGCTCTGCCTCCCGGGTTT
>NW_012101454.1:1674522-1729723 GCF_000951045.1 Mandrillus leucophaeus
CTCCCGGGTTTATGCCATTCTCCTGCCTCAGCCTCCCGAGTAGCTGGGACTACAGGCGCCCGCCACCACGCCCAGCTAGTTTTTTGTATTTTTTAGTAGAGACGGGGTTTCACCCTGTTAGCCAGGATGGTCTCGATCTCCTGACCTAGTGATCCACCTGTCTCGGCCTCCCAAAGTGCTGGGATTACAGGCTTGAGCCACCGCGCCCGGCCTATAACAGGTTTTCAATTCTTTTGTTTTGTTTTGTTTTGTTTTGTTTTTGAGATTGTTTCACTCTTGTCACCAATGCAACGATCTTAGCTCACTGCAAACTCTGCCTCCTAGGTTTAAGCCATTCTCTTCCCTCAGCTTCCCTAGTAGCTGAGATTACAACTGCCTACCACCATGCACAGCTAATTTTTTTATTTTTAGTAGAGACACGCGATTTTGCCATGTTTGCCAGGCTGGCCTTGAACTCCTGACCTCAGGTGATCCACCTGCTTTGACCTCCTATAGTGCTGGGATTATAGGCGTGAGCCACGATGCCCAGCCACAAGTTCTCAATTCTTAAGAGACTTGGTGATAATTCATGCTGAAGAGGAACTCTACAAACCTAAGAAATGTGACTGACAGTGTTTTTACCAACACCTCCAACTTCTCTATACATAAAAATAATTATACTAGTGTGAAACCCTAGAGATATATAAAAGGTGACAAAGTCTTTATATGGTTGACACACCTGATTGTAGGTAAGATAATTCATACTGGCAAAACTCCTACAAGTGTGAAAAATGTGGCAAAACTTTTCATCAGTTCTTATACCTTATTTCACAGGAAAGCTAGTATCCTTGAGAAAAATTGTACAACTATAAAGAATATGGAAAACCCATTAATACGTACTCACATTTTACTCGACATAAAAAGTTCCTTTTAATAAAAGCATTAACAGTGCAATTACAGTCAAGAAATCTTTCAGAAAGTATAAGCCTTTAAAGTGAAGAAGAGTATTGGGAAGACAACTATTACAAATATAAAGGGGGTTATAGTACATTTGCTTGTATCACAGATCCTATTGCACACATTTTTACTAGAGGAAAACCCTGTAGCAGTTGCTCAAGCTTTATTCAACATCAGGGAATTTATATTGGAGATGAGTCCTGCAAATGTAATAAGTTTAGAAACACTGATTTTTTTCCCAGAAACTACAGCCTAGAAAACACCAGAGAGTTTATACTAAAATATAAATTTGCAAATGCGGTAAATATAAAAAAATTAATTCAAAATAGAATGTATTTAAATATCAGAGAATTTACAGTAGAATAACTAAGCCACTGACACTTCAGGCAATCAGAGTGTTGGGTATAAAAACAAATCCACAACTACAGTTTTTAGATACATGATTTGCATGTAACTTTAAAAGGAGTGGATTTTTGGAAGCATTGTAATTACATTGAAAGTATACTTGTTTCCTTGAACAAAATTTTTTTAGAACTGCAAAAAAAAAAAAAAAAAAGAGTCACACTTCTACAGAGGACCACTAGACTGTCCATCAGTGAGACACAAAAGAAGCGAAATCCTGCCCCTGTCTCCCTTGGACCTCTCTGGATACCACTTTCAACAACCCACAAAGCCACCCTGCCCTGACAGCAAGAGGCCAAGACCCACAGAACAATCATCACTATCCTTCTGTCAGCAGGAAGTAGTTACGAAGACTGACCTTTCTTTGTCCATTTTCCCAAAGAACTGGGTTAGGAATGTTAGAGTAGGTAGTTTGGCAGACACGAACAGGGCAAAAGAGGCACTCATCCCGCCGCTGCTTCCATGAATCTCAGGCGACCATCAGATGATCAGGCGATCAGGTTATGGCCAGGTGGTTGTTAAGCTGACTCACTAAAATAGTAATTGGTGGCAGCTGATGCCAGGGACAGGCAGGTTCCCAGTAGATTGAAAACACCTGAAACATGATCAGCAGCTTCCCGATAAGGTCTCAGGAGTTGGGTGAGTGGGCCCGAGCATGCACACTAAGAGGCAAAATGGTGGAGTTTAACTGGTATACAAGCTTCCTCTAGGAATGCTCAACTGGTAAGGGAAAAATGCCTCAAGTGAGCACACACAAAACTTCAGTAAACACATTGCATATGCAGCCCCTCCCAAGTGCTGGCAGGCCACTGCACACGTGGAGATCCCACCTTAAGGAAAAATCAAGGAAGGAGAGCTGCAAACCTCAGAAGTACGCCAATGTATAAAAACCCCAAGTGAAGGATTAGATGAGGCACTTGGGTCTCTTAAATTGCCCGCTTGACCCTCTTCCAAGTATACTTTCTTTCCTTTCACTCCTGCTCTAAAACTGCTTAAAATAAACTCTCATTCCTGTTCAAAAACTTGCCTTGGTCTCTCACTGTACCTTATACCCCTTAGGTAAATTATTTCCTTTAAGGAGGCAAGAATCAACTTGCTGCAGACCCATATGGATCCACCACTGCTAACAATCCTAGAGCTAACTACCATGTTAGTTTTTGCTCTGATGTTTACTATTTCCCTTCTTGAACTTTCTTTGATCTTACTTTGCTGTTTTTTTCTATCAATAAAAGGATGATATTACCTCTTTAATATCAGTCTTTCTTCTTTTCTAATATATTCATTTAAGAGTATAAATTTTACTTAAATTTAATTTTGGTTGTTTCCTATAAGACTTTATCTGTTGGAAAACTTTCATTCAATTAACATCACTTTCTTATTTCCATTTTACTTCTTTCTCTTTTTTGACTCACGGATTATTTAGAAATGTTACATAATTTTTCAACATGCAAATTTTCTAGGTTTGTAAAAAATTGAATCTAAGCTTGATTGCATTGTAGTCAGACAATATATACTATTATCAAGACTCGCTTGATAGCCAGGTATATAGTCAATTTTTGTAGATGCTCTTTGTGAGCTTGAAAGAATGTGTTATCTGCATTACTGAATTACTTGGCAAAAGGTTCTATATAATTCTGTTAGGTTAAGTTTGCTAATTGTGTGTTTTAGGTGCTCTCTATTCTCACTAATCTTTTAAAAAAACTTTTCTAGTTCTACCAATAAACAATGAATGCAAGTTAAAATCAACCATGATGACAGTATGACTCTTTGTATTTTTCTTGTAGTAGTTCAGCAAATTTTTGCTTTGTATATTTTAAGGTTGTATTAGAAGGAAAATGTACACTTAAAATCACTCTACCCCGTCTCTACTAAAAACACAAAAAATTAGCCAGGCGTGGTGGTGGGCGCCTGTAGTCCCAGCTACTTGGGAGGCTGAGGTAGAAGAACGGCGTGAACCCAGGAGGCGGAGCTTGCAGTGAGCAGAGATCGCGCCATTCCAGCCTGGGCGACAGAGTAAGACTCCATCTCAAAAAAAAAAATAATAATAAAATAAATAAATAACAAACATAAAAAGAAAATCACTATATCTTCTGGGTGGTCCCTTCTATCCGTGTTAAAACTTTTACTCTCAAAATCTATTTTGATTGATAACAGTATAGTTCTTCCCACCCTTGACTCCTTTTAAGGTCTTTGAGTTTGATATTCTGCAATGTCACCAACATATGGCTAGGTATGCATTACTAAGTCTCAGTATGATTAAAATATTTTCTCTACCCTCCTCTTTTCTTTTTTTCCTTTCCTTCTGGGGATCCAATTTGTCCTACGCTAGATCTTCTCACTTTTGGCCTCCATGTCTTTTTTAGAGTTTCCATCTCTCAGTTTCTCTGTGTTACACTGAGTATAATCTCCCATGAACTATTTTTCATTTCACTAATTATCTTTTCAGATCTGCTTCATTTCCTGTTAAATTCATCCATTAAAGATTTGTGTTTCTCTCTTTCATTTTCTTTTCTTTTCTTTTTTTCTTTTGGTCCCTAATGTCCTTGACACAACCCCACATTGCTTCCTAAAAACTGACCTCAAAAACTTAAGAATGAATTCAGGTCCCTTGCCAATAATTAGCCAAATGCATCACATAATCCATGACTTTATTTGAGCCTAAGCATGTTTTGGCCTGTCTTTATTTGCAACCTACATGGCCTCACTAGTCATCCACCTTTAGAGGGTGTATTTAGAGGCTTTGTGTGGGGCCAGGTGCAGTGGCTCATGCCTGTAATCCCAGCACTTTCGGAGGCTGAGGCAAGTAGATTGCTTGAGCCCAGGGATTTGAGACCAGCCTGGGCAATGTGGGGAAACCCTATTTTTATATATATATATATATAAGCTGGGTGTGGTGGTGCACGCCTGCAGTCCCAGCTACTCAGGTGCAGGGATTGCTTAAGCCCAGGAGGTCAAGGCTGCAGTGAGCCATGATCACACCATTGCACTCCAGCCTGGGTGAAAGAGAGAAATCCTGTCTCAAAAAAAAAAAAAAAAAGGCTTTGAGTAACTATCCCAAGGCATTTGAGTCCTGAAGATTAGAAATCATCCTCATAGCCTTTCCAATGGAGTAACACTTTTGGTGTGCTTTGAAATTAAAAAGTGGAAAATGCTTCCCTCAGATTGTGAGAGCCTTTACAAATGTATATTTGAACAATTTTTAAGCTGCTGTACCTCAATAATAAAATGTTTCCTGGCTACTCATTAAGTTTTAAATTTCAATTACTAGATTTTCATTTCTAAAAGTTCAATTTTATATTTTTCAAATCTGCTGCAATTTTTTAATACAATTTACTGTATCCTGGGTTTAAAATTGTCTTTTATTTCTTTAAACTCTGTAGGTATAGTTATTGAGCCTCTATTTGATCATTTCTGTATTTGGGGTCTCTGCAAGTCTGTTTCTGCCATCACTTGTTTCTGCTGGCTTTTGTTTCTCCTGCTCTATTTCTTTGGTTACTTATTTATTTATTTATTTATTTATTTACCGTGATTTGTTGCTCATTGCTTAGATAATTATTTGTTAGGTTTCTTAAGATCTAGGATAAAATCCAGAGAGGATATGTGTTTGTTTCTGCCAGGTGAGTAAATATACTACAAATATGGTATGACTTTATACTAAATTTATAGCTTGAGTTTTTTTTTTCCATTCAATTAGTGAGAATTTGACTCAAAATCTGAGTGATGATAAGCAGATGGATATCATCAACAATCTTGAATTTATTTCAGCAATATTAAACTAATCAGCAATATTAACTTTATTTCTTCTACTTTTTTCAGTCTCAAGACAATTTTCATTTTAGGTTTCTGGGAGTGGAAATATTGAACGGGTTTATATTTATTTCAACCTTAGATGAATATTGAGCCCTTTGGGGTCAGAGGGTTTTGGTTTTATAGGCATTGGTCCCTTATTAGACTCCTCACTTTAGGATGAATTGGGATTTGGCTTCTGTTCCCCTTGCCCTCTGAGACATTAATACCCAAAGCACAAGATCAATCAGTTAAGATGCCCTCAGGGCAAGAGCAAATTCATTTGGCTTACCTTTCTGGATTTCTGGTTTCCTTTAAATTATGATTTGCTGATTCCATATTATCTTGTGAGATATTTGATGCTTTCAAAAATATTTTATCTATTATCTTTTGTTGTTTATCTTAGGCTGTTTTGTTCTGAATTATTTAGCCTGCTGTATTGCCAGAAATCAAAGATGTCCCTTTAAGATATAAAAAAGTTTATGTCGTTTATTTTTAAAAGTTCTACTAGACTTTGAATTTATTGATTAATTTGGAGAGAATTTATATCCTTATAAGTTCACCTTATCCAGGAGCCTAGAATATGTATTCATATATCCAACATATTTTCTAGATCTTTTATTAGAGTTTGAACATTTTCTCCATAGAGGTCTTGTGTACTCTTAGTTAACATATTTCTTTATTAAATGCTGTATAGCTTTTCTTGCTATTGTGAGTGCTATCTTCTCTTCGATTCAAATTCATAGTTTTCATTGCTATTAAATATTATTACTTAGCTTGTATCAGGCAACACTGTTGAGTATCCTAATGGTACATCTCTTGGTTCTATTGTTTTACTTTCAAGTAGGTGATTATGTAATCTACAAATAATAATAGTTCTATTTCTTCCCTTATAATTCTTACAGTCCTTATTTCTTTTTCTTTTGTTTTTTGAGACAGGGTCTCTCTCTGTTGCCCAGACTAGAGTGCAGTGGAGTGATCACAGCTCACTGTAGCCTTGACCTTCTGGGATCAAGTGACCCTCCCACCTCAGTCTCCCAAGTGACTGGGACTACAAGAATGTGCCACCATGCTGGTTAATTTTCTGTATTTTTAGTAGAGATGGGATTTTGCCATGTTGCCCAGACTGGTGTGGAACTCCTAGACTTAAGCAATCTGCCCTCTTTAGCTTCCCAAAGTGCTGGGATTACAAGTGTCAGCCACTGTGCAGAGCCTATTTCTTTTTCTTATCTTATAGCATTGGTCAGGACTTCCAATCCTATGTTAAACAACAGTCATGGTAAAATAGAGAATCTTTGTCTTATTTCCAAACCCAAAGGAAATACCCCAGCATTTTGTGAAGCATTAGTTCCTGCATTTGATCACTTTCCCCAAAAACTAGATAGAGTGGTTTCTGCTACCTGAAACTAAAACCTGTTTGATGCCAAAGGAATATAGAATGAGAATTTTTCTGTGATTATAGAATCAGCATCGAAGGGCTCAAAGATAAAAACAACAAAGCACGAAGTACCCCACATTCTAAAAATAGCTGAAAATACTTGAAGTCAAATATCACAACCAAAGCTTGTTTGTGGCTCCTGGAAGAGTTCACCTACCCCTAATCCTCACCCTTGTATTCCCAATTCATGTCTCTGATAATTAAGCAGAAAGACTGGGGAAGAGAAGAGAATTAATTATCAAAATACAGCATTTATTGTGAGGAGTGATTCTTCTCCTTCCCAAGCCAAATGAAGGAAGAGGCTCAACATAATCACATAAAGACTGGGAGTGCTTACACAAAGGGAAAGTTGGTTGAGATAACTGTCTAGGCTGCAGGCCTGTTGGTAAACCTGTGCCTCCCTATGAAGGGGAGAAAACCTTTTTAAGTCTGTCAGTTCTTTCTCTGCTAACCCCCATCACCCTCTGTGCACATGGGAATTTGCTTCTGCGCCAAGTTCAAGTGCAGGTGTGATGCCATCCCCAGTAAATCACACTAGCATTTCTTCTCTGTTTTTTCATCAGGTTGAGCGCAGAGAATCCCTAGGGCTCTGTGACTTTCCCAGGCCCTCCCAGGGAAAGGACACATTAGTCCCTCAGCAATCAGATCACCCAAATTTCCTGAGGGGTTTTATCCCCCAGCCTTTCTAACTTGGCCTGAGGAGAAGGCAGAGCAGGATCAATTCTCAGGAACTCACCAGCATCTAAATTATCTTTGTCTTTTCCTATCTCTCTTTATTCTCCCCTAGTCTGGTAAACATTATCTAATATAGTAAACATGAGGGTTAGGGACTAAAACAAAGACTATTATATTCTTCAAAACTGATTCTACTTATTTTCTTAAATTATGTCTTTATTTTTTTTCTGTGTTCTCTTGATAGTTAGGCTTTTGAAATTTAAAATCTGATAATTGACTATAGCATTCTGCTGAATGTTTATTCCTCTTTGAAGCAATGAAAACTATAAAGTCTTATAGTCAAAATCACAATGGGTTACCAGGGGAAAAAGGGAGAATTTTACCCTGCAAAACTTTTCAGCAAACTTACATATAACTGAGCAAGGTAAGGATGTAAACTGGTCTCCCCAAATCTCTATCCCCAAAAGAGAAAAAGCATCAACAAACCACTCCCGAATAAAAGTCACAAACAGGGAAGGGAGGTGCTTGGGTGCTCTTACTTTCATTAATGGTTTGTTTGCTAAAAGTTGTACTGGTTTTGGACCAAAAAAGGACACTTCTATTCATTCTCATCAAACTAAGTTTAAGGTTGGTCTTTACGATAGTACATTAGGCCAGAACCATTCTACTCATTTCAGATTCCTTAGGGCCAAATTTACTGGAGATTGCTTAATAAGCGTTTATTAAATTAACCAGAAGAGCAGGCTAAAAGCAGTCAAAGACAACTGCCTTAAGGCTTCATCTAAGATTCAGAGCCCAGTAGGTTAGCAAATAACCGTGGAGGATTGATTCCAGGACTCTGATGGATATTAACATCCATGAATGCTCAAGTTCCTAATATAAAATGGCATAGTATTTGCATATGATCTATGTACATTCGCCTATGTAGGTAATATCTAGATAACTTATAATACCTAATATCGTGTAAATATGATGTAAATATGTGTTGTACTGTGTTGTTTAGGGATTAATGACCAAAAAAAGTCTGTACATGTTCAGTACAGATGCAACCATCCATTTTTTTTCCAAATATTTTTAATCTCTGGTTGGTCGAATCCACGGATGTAGAACTCACAGTTACAGAGGGCCAACTGTACTTTAGATACAAGCATCAATACAAATAACAGCCTATTACAGATAAGCCCCGTCTGCCCTAAGGTAGCCTCTGAGGCCCATCTGTCAGATTTCTCAGAACCCGATTTCCTATGTGTCAGTACCCTGGGAGAATGCAAGTTCTCATGATGCTAATTCTTGCTTTATCTGCAGACTGGAACACTTAATTAACAGTCTATGCCCAGCACAACTTGTGGGAGAGAACAGGGGTTGTAAATACGTGAACATTAGCTTTTCTCTTGGTCTGGACTGTAGGAGACCCAGAACATCAAAACTGTAGGAAGAAACTTGGACCCAGTTACCAAGGACCTCTAGGTGAGTTGGAGACCTCACTGGACATCGTCCACATGTTTTATTGTAGAAAGAATACTGGGGCTGCTAACAAAGAGCTGTAAAGTTTGGCTTCTTGTTGGACTGTCATTAACCTGACTTGCAATTTGATGGCTATCATGGAATCTCTGTCTGCTCCTTTACTTCTATCCATAAGAAAAGTCACACTCACTGGTTGTTGTTTGCTATTTACTTGCAGTTCCACTTATACAATTATCAGCTTACTTTTACCAAATATGTAGACCTTTTTTTTTTTTTAACCATCTAGCGTCTAGAGCTCACAATACAGAGTTTTGTGAAATACGGTGCCTATGAGAATTTTCCCACGGTACACGGAAGCCACAGAGGTGCCCTGAAGCACAGAGCCATTGTTGGCATACACGGTGCTCACCCTGGGTTTCTCAGACAAAACATTCTGGATGCGAAGTACCTGTAAAGAAAAAATCACTTATTAGTATATTATGTGAGTAAACAGCTGTTTCATGATGTTGTCCTTCCCAAACATTCCAGGATGAATCTATTTTTCAGAAATCAGAAGCTAAAATCTGTATATCTTCAATAACTTGTTCTTCTTCTGATGAAAGTACTAATGTCATAAAGATATCTATGCACCAAAGTGAACTGGCTTTCTGACATTAGCCAAATTCCTCAGGGATGACTTACACAATATTTATAGTGCAGGCATCCCTTACAGAAGGAGTTAAGACCCAGTAGATGCTCTTATTTAGTTCTCAAGTGGATAGCAGTCATCCCTCTGTGGGAAGAATCTTACCTTTGAGATTACAGTATGGGGAGAGAAACAAGACAAAATAATGAAGAAACAACCAGTTATCCAGTCAACCCAACCTGATGGGATGGCAATCATCACAACTGGAGCCCCTTCACATCTGCAAAGTGGCTAGAAAGCATAAATAATGGATACTACTTTGGAATTCCATCTGACACATCACTGCCTAGTACTGTTATTGATCCCAGGATTAATACACTTAACTTTGCTAATCAGTATATATTTAAAAACTCAGGCTTCCAAATAGCCTGGATGAAGTTCACTCAAACAAAATACGATAGGAATTAAAGGAAAACAATTACAAATTTATGAGGTATGAGTCTATATTGATATCTCTTATTAGAATTGAGTTTGTTCTCTTTTTTTTTGTCTTAAGGGAGATCCTTCATCTCAGGTTTGTTACACAAAAATACTTAAGCTTTGATTTCATGTAGAAAACATGAGATTCAACCGAAAGTAAAGCGTGTCATAATTGTGACAAAAAAGTCTTATCTAAAATTTTAAAAATAATTCAACTTGAAAATAGAGATATGAAAAAGATCCTAAATAATTTTCCAATAATCCTATGTATCATATTTCATTTCCTTAAGGCAGACATTGTGGTTGAGCTTTTGAAGGAAAGTTTTGTCTATCACTCTTAGGGGTATATATCTGAGGCAAGGATTGCTTCCTAGTTTAAGGTAACAATTCTGGTTCTAGGCTTAGGCTGGACTTGTGTTTCTTTTTACATTTCTTGTGTTCTTTTTAAGAAGCTGTGACTAATACATTAATAAAAAAAGAAAAAATCATATTTTTAACTGAAAAACAGCAATATTGGAAGTAGAAATAACTGTATGTCCTAATTTACCCACTAGACCAATTACCGGGTTTGAATTTGAATTTCATTTTCCCAAATCCCCAAATATGGATTCACACATTTTAATTTTTTTCAAACTGTACTTTCTCAATGAGGCCTACCCTGATCTCTGACTTTAGTAGTAGGACTTGCCCATCCTCCTGAATATAGTAATCCTGATCCCCTTTACTTTGCTGAGCCTTTTTTCCCATAGAATTTGCCATCTTCAAAGTTACTATGTAATTTACTTATTTCTTATGCTTATTGTTCATTGTTTGTCCCCCTTTCTTCAGATCAGGGATCTCTGTATATTTTTTCTGATATATCCTAAGCATAAGAACAATGTGTGACACAACATAGGTACTCAATAAATTTTTGTGAATAAATTTCTGAGTATGTGTGCCTAGAATTTATAACTATATATAAATTCATTAAAGATTTTTAAATTGTTAACCTTAATGCCATAGAAAATGTACTATCTTATAATGTTGTTTTTAATGTAGAAAATTCAATGGATTATGCTATTGTTTTAGAAGAGATATTTTAAAATAACATAAATGATATCTTGAAAATAAGACAATTTTCAACACCATCATATAGGTTAGAACTTGCAGGCAAAAACTCATTTTATTTTGAGATGACAGTTATTTAAATCCTTTTATCTGAGCATCATGTTGAACAGTGTGAAAGAAGATGGTACCATATATAACTCTCTGTCTAACTGCAAGACCTGCTCAGAGACTATCTCTTGATTGGAAACATGATATGGCAATCTGGGTCAATATGAATAATTGAGCTTATGTTTTTCCATTATTCCCAATAGCAAGAGTTATTGAAGAGTTAATGGTGGTCTAAAAGAGTTAACGAACCTTATCTCCCTACCTGTCAAAAGCTTTAGTTTTCTCATATGTAGAATTTCTTTAGTTCTGTAACACCACATACAACCGGCTTAAATTCTAGTCACCC
Source organism: Mandrillus leucophaeus (assembly GCF_000951045.1). NCBI lineage: Eukaryota > Metazoa > Chordata > Mammalia > Primates > Cercopithecidae > Mandrillus > Mandrillus leucophaeus. The sequence goes on from NW_012101454.1 coordinate 1,685,830, forward strand.
CAACAAATTTGTTCTTGCAGCTTTGCCTGTGAGCTCAGAGAGGCATAGGAACTTACTTCTGATCCTGGAGGGTCCTCAGGGTTATAGATCAGCAGCTTCATAGGATTAGGATGGCATCCTGCCAAAATGTCTCCCGTGGCAGGATCGACAGTCAGGTTATCTACTAAGGTGCCCAACTGTATCACCTTACAACAAAGAGGGAGTAGTGAAGACATTGTCTCAACAATTCTCTGCTTTCTTCCCTATTCATCCCCACAACCCCTACAGCTCCTTCTGGCACCTAAAATTGGTATTTTTAGGGGGCTTTGCTTCTGTATTTTAGAAACGCATGCATAATCTCACTGGCATTGCTCTCAAACAGCCGTGTTTTCCTCATTCAAGGGGCACATTCCTGGGTCAAGTATGGGACTAAGGTAAGAAGTCAGATTGTGTGGGCCAGACAGGGTACTCTTACCTTCAGTTGAGTTAAATCCCAGTTATCATGTTTTTCCATTATGTGAATGTTCTTAGCTGCTACATCAGCTACATAGACATACCTTTGAAGTAAATGACATTTACACTTAAGCAAGTGGTAATGAGAGACAACACTCACTTTCATTTTGGAGAAGAGGTATAAAAATTCACACTCCTTCAAAGTACAACTGCAATCCTTTTCAAAACCACAGTTAAATAAGATAATGGAGTAGTATTTTTTAATATTCTTGAAGTACTTTAAACAGGCTTTGAATATGAGTTATGACCATAATGAAACTGGTGTTTCTACATTACATATATAGGCTCAATCTTATTACTTCAAAGTCACAACTTTTTCCTTAAATTGAATGAAAGTAAGTGAATCTCCTATTAGGCCAAAAGTATATATACTTCTAAAAACTAGTGCTTGAAAAGAAGTATCAAATGACCATAAAATTCAGTCACAATATTTGAAAAGAGGAAGGACACTGAAAGGTGTTTTCTACAGGGATCATCTCTGTTCATTATCTCAAATACACATGTTAATATTCAAGGTACTTCTCTTTATTTAAAAAAACCTTCAATTTTTAAACCCTTTTAAAAAGTGTTTTCTCATAAAATTTCATGCTGTTTAAAATAGTGTTTTCTCATTGAATAGTCTGCTATTGTAAGTCAGTAAGTCTGAAACTTCTATAATCCCTATGCCCAATCTAAGGTAGCCTTCCCTCTCTCCTAAGAGCTTTTGTGTAACTGAACTTAGCATAAGTGGTCAAATACTTTCTAGTCTCATAAGGGGCAGAAGTATTGCTCATTTATCTTCCTTTTTAGTGGGTTAGGAAAGTGTGTTTCAAGAGTTATGTAAAAATTTGGAATGAGGTCCTTTTATGCTTAAGTCCACGTCCCTCCTTTAACTAGGAAGAACCTGAAGTCCAAGGAAATAAATGGATTGCTTAGGATCACAGATTTAGTGCAAATGCTGGCCACAACTGATCCCTCCACACATATATTCACTATGTAAGCCTAAGTAAGGAAGTAACTACCTCGTAAGGAAAGGAGTCCACCAAAAAGTCAAGGGCAAAGGATAGAAAAATACATACAAGAGCTTACTTCTGGTCTGCTGAGACTGTGATCCCATTGGCACTACAAAATCCTTTGGCCACCACTTTAACCTCTCTTGGGCTGTAGAAAAGAACATAAGTCCAGCGAAGATCCAAGATCATCTCAAATAATGACAGGAAGGAGTTGGTAAAATAGTGGTCTCTGGTGGCATAGAACTGTTCTGGTCCAAGTACCACAATGTCATTCACACTAAAGTGAAAGAGAGGTGGAAAAAGAGACCCATGAGTTATTTAAATATCCTTTATCCTTGTCAAAATCACTCATATCTACATAGACAAATATGTTCATCAATTTGAAAAAGGATACATGAACTAGTATGGATTAAGGAATTCCACAGAAAGTCATGATTCTGCATTGCCCTCATGGGTTTTCTTTAGTCATTTATTATTTTCTCACTCTTCCCTTTCACAGAAGTCAGTGAAAAGAAATAAATTCACAAATCAATCTCAAACTCCAAAATCTGTTGACTTGTACATGTTGATCATGGTTATCTGTGACAGTTGTAGTGCAGTTCACTGATAGCCATGGTTATCCTCCTTCAGGAATTACACTTCCCCATCCCCTTGCAGTTAGGCACAGCCTAACTTGCTTTGGCCAGTGAAATGAAATGAAATGAAATGAGGTGAGTGGCTTGTAGATGGAAGATTTTAAGAACCAGTGCTTGCTTCACCATGTTTCCCCCATGTTCCCACAGTAATGATAGAGACTGTGGTCCTCCTAGGGCCCTGAATGAGGATAATATGAAACTGAGTTCCTAAATAACCTACACTGGATACATAGCATGTATGAGCAAACAAAACAAACCTTGGCAGTTTTGAGCCATCAGGATGTTAGGGTTTTGCTGTCCTGTTATCAGAGCATAACCCAGTTCATCTGGACCTTTATATTTTCTCTGAGTAGATGGAATTATGAGTGATATTCTTTCTTACATTCTTCAATATCATTGACATTTTAAAATGGAGCAAGTCTTGTTCTTACAATCAGTAAGAACAATAAAGTCATTTTTATTTTTGAAAAGAAAAAAGTGACTTGAAAAAATAATGCTTAAACATTTTTAGATTAAATTTTAGGGAGGAAAATTTGGGTGAATCAGGAAATACTTTGAGGTTTTGATATATAATGACTTTCCCGAAGTCACCGGGCTACTCACCTTTTGCATCTCAGCTTAAGCATTCCTTACTCCAAAAAGTATTGCCTGACACCATAAATTAGGTTAAAGTGCCTCAAAATTTGTTTCTGTAGCTCTCTGTTCTGCCCCCTTGTAAGTGCTTATCAATGCCTGTGCCAGTGTACATACCCTCAGGCTCCTCTTTAGATCCTCATAGCCTCACCTGCCTTGTTCCAGCTGCTATTATTTCAACCAGTTCTGCACGGGTCTGACATACTTCCCACAGAGGCAGCCTAGCAGTGTCTCAGCTCATGCCTGCTGTGGGCCTCTTGCCTCCCACTTCCAGACTTCATGCTGACATCGAGTCATAGGATACCACAAAACTAGACTTGCACGTGCACAACAACCAAGAATGTGGGAGAATGAAGGCCTCTTGAGGCAAACCTTTGACTAACAGGAGATGGGGCCAGTGGATAAACCCTTCTCCCTTTTTCTCCTCGACCAGATTGTCCTGAGATGCAGCTTGCATTGATTACTGGAGGATAAGCCCATGATTTCAAGCAGTCAGTTGCACTTAGCAGTGGTTGGCTTAATGACGCCTTTGCTGGACCTCCCTCACTGTGTGTTTCCTAGGGCTGGCACAGCAAAGAACCACAAACTCAGTGGCTTAAACACCAGAAATGTATTGCCTCACAATTTTGGAGGCTAGAAATCCAAAACCACATTGTTGGTAGGGCCATGTTATCTCTGAAGGTTCTAGGGAAGGATCCTTCCTTGCCTCTTCCAGCAAGACATTCCAGTAGTCCCAGGCATTCCTTGGCTTGTAGATACATCACTCCAATGTCAGTATCCATCTTCACATGACATTCTCCCTGTATATCTGCCTGTCTTCTTGCAAGGACACCAGTTCTACTGCGTTAAGGGTACTCTATTTCAGCATGATTTTATCTTTACTAATTACATCTGCAATGACTCCATTTCCAAATAGTGTCACCTTCTGAGGAAGTGGTGGTTGGGATTTTAACATATTTTTTGGTGGGGGGCAGAGCAGGGAGGGCAGGGGGACACAAAATTCAACCCATAACATTCTCCCTTCCTTGCCTCACACTGGTTTCTTAAGTCTGCTTCCTGGGATTGTACTCCCTAATGAAGTGGCCACATATCAGGTGTGCCCTCAGGCTGCACTTTCTGGGAGACTGTTCCTGTGAGATCCTATGCTAATGCAGTTGATCCTCACAATCCACCAGTTATGTAAGTCAGGCAAATGAGAACCCCCATTTTGCTCAATAAATTGAGGCACCAATTAAGTGACTTGACACAGTTTCCCAGCAACCCTGTGGAAGTCCTGTTCTCCACTATGGCCTCAGAACCCAGCACAGTGCATTAGGAGCAGAGTTCAATAACTTCAACCTCTCTTACTTCTACCCTCTGCATTTGTTTCCCTCATATTCTATGGGGAGAAATTAACACATGATGTTGAGAAAGAGAGCAAAGGAGAGAAGATGAACTTTCTTTTCTATTCCTATTCTTCCATCCCATGAAATAGTTTACTGTTTTGGAGCCAGTTTTTTTAGTGTTAAGCCCATTTGGTAAAAGATGAATTCTTTATTGTTTGCTACAGCCTTTAAACAGGCAGCCTGTCCACTGAAAAGCCTGTTATTTTAATGAATGCAGGAAGAAAGATGTTCTTTGCAACTGAGAGCTCAGCTTTGAATTCAGATGGATATAGGTTTACACCCTGTTTCTGCCACTTACAAACTGTGTAACTTGGGCAAGTTACCTAACCCAAACCTTCTCTAAGTCTTAGTTTACCCATGCCTATTATTAAAGGCTTTGTGAGAATTAAGTTAAATTAAGTATTCTAGCATAGTGCCTGGCACATAGTTGATGCTTAACAAATGTATTTTTTATAAGTGCCCACGGGCTTTTAAAAAATTCTACTTTAAAGCTGTAATTAAACAAAGAAGTGGCTCCTCTGGAGGTTGGTTATAACACCCGGTGGGCGAGGCTCACAGAACACAGCCTACCAGGACAACCAAAAAAGGGCGTAGGTGTTTAAACAGAGACCGATAGTAGGTATTGAGTTGCTGTGGTAAAGGGGATGGAATTAGAGCTGCGAATCTAATTGAGCACCTTTATAGGATTAAAATGCTTTCAAAATGCTGGAAAATAAAGGCATATTCAATACCTAACAGGCAATTTCTAGTGAGGTGCTGGGAAGAGTCACCATGGGAATCATTAGAAAGCTTTAGAAAAAAATCTAAAACAATTTCAAAACAAAAGTTTAAGAAAGCCTGCTGAACCAAAGAAAACAAAGCACACAGCAGAGGTGCAAAATAAATAGAACTGCATAATACTTTCATTCCATACCTTTTGAGAAGTTCGTGTTTTATAGTTTTCAGGTATACCAGAGAACGTTGTTGTTCCTCGAATTTAAATATCTCCACAGTGGACTTCATGTGGGGATGATTCACAACATAAAGATACACTGTATGGTCTACATGGAAAAAAGGCATAATTTCCAAGTAAGTTACCTCTATCACAACTAATATTAGACTTGTTTTCAAACTTGGTCACTTCCAAAAGTTTTCTTCATACATCTTGCATTTGACTCTCACAGTCTATCTGATAGGTAAGTCAGACAAATACCAGAATCCAGATTTAATTGAGGAAATTGAAGCTCAGGAGGCGAATGACCCATCAGCAATGTCATCACCACAAAGTGGCAGAGCCAAGACGTTTTGCCATAGTCACTTCACCCTTATATGCATATCCTGCCTAACAGGAGCCTACAGAACTATAATGATGCATAAACAGGAATGTGGTTCCCCAGACAGCCCTTCAGCAAGAGAAGTGAGTGCAAGCAAACAAAACTTTGCTGAGATGTTGTGTGTGTGCAATAATTATCTGCATTGCAACAGAAGCTGAGTAAATGTCAGGGCAGTGTAAATACCTTCAAATAAGCAACATTTCCCAGCTAGACAATGAATTTCTGACACAAGCCAACATAACAACATTTAGTGAGCCCAATGGACATGGCATGTAAATACGAATGCAAGATAAAACAAACTAATTCCAGGTAGTATCCACCTCAGAAATGTCACCTACCCATTTCAACTGGAATGTGAACTGCTGTGAACAGGATTGAGGGTAGTAATTTGGCCTCTGAGAGTGCTGTCTTCTGAGTTATCAGGAGTTCTAGGTTTGACGAGCTCTGGAGTTTTAAAGGGTCTGGCCCCATCCTCCCACTGTAGGACTTGATCTGTATTCATCTTCCCTATTCCTTTCCCAGATGGAGTTTTTAAGCACGTGATGGAACAAGCCCAAACCCTGAGATGCAAAATTCATAACCAGGACCTCTGAAACACACTGGGCACTTTGATGCACATTAAGGAAAGGTGCTTGCTCACAGATGAAATCTTCCTTCTGGTCTGATCCAGCTCTGTTCCAAGGCTCAGGGCTTGGCAAACAGAACATGGGTTGGATTTCAGCCCCAACACGGACCTTCAGTCTTTTGCTAGACACAGTAGTGAACAATCATATGTGCTGCCCTGGTTTTATTTCTTCTAGTGCATCTACTGAATCCCTCTTTCCAAATAAGATATACTTAGTGAGAATACTTTTCTTCTCCATCTCCTCATTCCATCTCTATTTCTATGTGTAATATTTTGGCCTTATGAATTAAACACACAATTAAGGGAGATGACAAACAAATAAGATAAGCTGTGAATCATAATATACTCAACTTATGGAAGCCTGATTATATGACTGAATGTTATTGTGTAAACGTGTCCCATCTCAAAAAAACAACAACAACAACAACAAAAAAAACAAAACAAAAAAACACAACAGCAACAAAAAAAGAAAAAAAGCCCCAACTCCACCTCTACCTCTACCTCTAATACTACCCCATGCAATGAAATAGTTTCAGGTAAATCTAATCACTTATTATACCATCTCCAATGAAGAATCTTATGTCTTATACAGTGTGAGGCAAAACAGTTGTGGTTTTAAAATTATTTAAATAGAGCCCTAATCTCACCTTAGTAAGACACAGGATTAGAAGTGAGACCTCTTCTGTCTGAGTTCTGGATCAGCCATTTACTAACTGCAGAAGTGAAGTCACACTTTACTGTATTCCTCTAAACTTCATTGTATGCATCTATAAAGTTGAATATTATTATGTGCTCTGCCTGTCCTATAGGGTTCATTTATTTATTCATCTAATATGCATTCAGAGAGTACCTACTGTGCATCAGATACATTCTAGACTCTCAGAATCCAGCAATGGACAAATCACATATGCTTTTATGGTGATTATATTTGAGAGAGGAAAACAAGGAGGAAAAATTATTAAATAAATTAAAACAAAGAATACTACAGTTGGGAGACATGTTCTTCATAGAGTGTCATTCATTTGAAGAGTAACAGTTAAGTTTAGGAACTTACTATAGAGCAAGAGCAGGAGAGGGAAAGAAAATTGGTATCCTTTAACATTAAAAAAAAATAGTTACCTCTGTAGGCTGGGAGTGGTGGCCTGTAATCCTAACACTTTGGGAGGCCAAGGCAGGTGAATCCCCTGAGGTCAGGAGTTTGAGACTAGCCTGGCCAACATGGTGAAACCCTGCCTCTACTAAAAATACAAAAAATTAGCCGGCACGGTGGCACACACCTGTAATCCCAGCTACTTGGGAGGCTGAGGCAGGAGAATCGCTTGAACCCGGGAGGCGGAGGTTGCAATGAGCTGAGATTGTGCCACTGCACTCCAGCTTGGGTGACAAGCAAAACTTCATCTCAAAAAATAAAAAAAGTTAGTTACCCCTGTAATGAATGATTTTTAAAAAGAGGTACATTGAGAAATATAGAAAGGTACACAACCTGGAGCAAGATGGTGGGAAGGCTTCCCTGAGAAGATGATATTTAAGCTGAGGCTTCAATGATGACATTGAATGATGACAAAGAGTGAGCCAGAAGTGGCACAAGGACATTCCAGGCAGAGGGAACAGCAGATGTAAAGATCCCGAGGCATGAGACACTTCATCGAATGAAAAGAAATCCAGTGTGGCTGGTCCAGAGAGTCTGGGGGACAATGGTTTCCTGTGAAACTGGAGAGCGTACAGATGCCAGAATGTACAGGGGAAGCACCCAGGAACACAGGCCATTCTGGAGATTTGGGGTTTATCCTCAGAGTGATGGAACAACATGGAAAATTTGATGAAAAGAGGGACAGAATCAGATTTGCATAAAAAGCAATCCTTACTATGACAATGAATTGAAGTGGTATGAGAAGGAAGGTACAGTTGGGGGCCCATGCAGAATCAGGGAACACATGCTGGGCCCTTGGACTGCTGGTGGCAGTGAGGATGGGGAGAGGTGAACAGATATTTCAGACTGGAGAGATATTGGAGAGATACATCAAACAAAACATTATAATGAGTTGATCGAAAGGGCCAGGGAGAGGAAGTGTCAAGGCTGGGTTCAGGATTTTATTTTGGGAAGTAAAGACACTATTATAAATGAAAATAGTTTATATATTATAAGCCAGTGAAAAATTGTTAGATTCAATTATCTTTTAAAGCAGAGCTTGCTAAGCAAATAAAAAGTGTATATAAGATTTCATGGAATTCTAGCATTTCAATTTGGCCCTCCTTTCATGTGGTCACTGTTAGTGAGGTTTCCCTGTTCTTACTTTTCTTCATGCTGTATAGACCCACAAATATTTTAAAATTAGATGTTTGAAACTATGAACTGTGAAGAAGTCAAAAATAATATTGGAAACTGTTGTTTTTAAAGCATATATGGTATGTTAATAACTGTTATGTTTTTTATAATATATTTTTGAGATATAATTCACACACCATTGAATTCAGACTTTTAAAATGTAAACTTCAGTGTGTTTTAGTATATTCACGGGGTTGTGCAACCATAACCACTATCTAGTTTCAGAACATTTCCATCACCCAAAAAGAAATCACCTACTCATTAGCTGTCATTCCTTCTTCCCCACTCCCCTGGCTCCTGCCAACAATTTTTCTGTCTGCGAATTCACCTATTCTGAACACTTCATATATATGGAATTACATAATATGTGGCTTTTAGTGATTACATTCTTTCAGTTGGCATTATATTTACAAGCTTCATCCATATTATAGCAATACATGAGTAGTTCATTTCTTTTTATTGCCAAATAGTGTTCTATTGTATAAATGCCTATCACATCTTATTTGTGAATTCATCAGTTGATAGACATTTGGGTTATTTCCACCTTTTGTATTAGCAGTAATGCTGCTATGTACATTTGTGTACAGGTTTTGCATGGATATGTTTTCAATTCTCTTGAGCATGCACCAAGGTGCAGAGTTGCTGGATTGTATGGTAACTCTATGTTTAAAATGTTGAGGAAATGCAAAACTGCTTCCCAAAGTGGTTACATTATTTCACAATCCCACTGGCAAAGTAAGAGGGTTCCAATTTTTATACATCCTTGCCAACATTTGTTATTGTCTGTCTTTTTAATTATCACCATCCTAGTGGGTCTGAAATAGTATCTCATTCTGGTTTTGATCTGTATTTTCCTAATGACTAAGGATGATGAACATCTTTCATGTGCTTACAGGCCTTTGTGTATCTTAGGAGAAATGTCTATCTAGGTAGATACTTTGTCCATTTTAAAATTATATGATTTGTGTTTTGTTGTTAAGTTGTAAGAATTATTTATATTGTCTGAATACAAGTCTCTCATCTAATATATGATTTACAAATATCTCTCATTCTTTGGGTTGTTTTTCACTTTCTTGATGGTGTCTTTTGAAGCACAAAAGCTTTCAACTTTGATGAGTCTAATTTGTTTTTTTTCCCTTTATGTTATGTTTTTTAATGTCTCACAGTTGTCTTTAATGACAACTAAACTAAAGGGTCTTTAGTTTATATGTTAGATTTCTGAGAATGCTATTCAAACAGGTTGTGACAGTCAAACAAGAAGACAAGCGAATAGAAGGAAGAGGAGGAGACCACATAGGGCCAAAAATACTAGTGTTCCTTCTTTAATGCAATGGTTACAATGTTTTATACCTATCTATCATTTTACAAAAACATATGTGTATGGTAAAATACCATCCTCTCTCTTTCTAGTACATAAATATTGAGGGGCTGGAGATAAATGGTTTCTATTTCCCTCATTTCCCCCTTATCCCTAAGCATACAGGCTTTACCTTTGTCGATGAAAATACTGATCCCATGTGGATTAAATAATTCTTTGTCAAATCCACCACTGATTTCTAGTGCTTGTGCCCTTGGATTTTGTTCATTCAGATCCATCAAGAAGATTTTTCCTGGCTCATCTGGTGCAAAGTTTGGCAGGCCTGGATATTTTAATCCCTTTTAAAAATAAAGAACAAGTGTGCACACATATACATATCAAAACAATATTTTCATATGGAATTTAAAATCTCAAAGCCAAATAAAAATGTTCAAAGTGTTAAATTTCATTTAGATTTCTGGGCTTTTTCACTCTGTCAGCTGTTTCCATGATCTGATCTGGGGTGTTACTGATGTCATCTAAACATTGGCTATAAACACAGAAAGAACCATATTCAAGATAAGGAAGAGTTTTTAATTTAGAGAAAAGGAATTAAGCCAAAAAATATAACGGAAGAGGCTAGGCTGTTACTTTGTGTGAATTCCTTCACATGCCTGTACCTCACATTCCTTATCTATAAAATGAAGAAGTTCAAATACATGATTGTAAGATTATTTCCAGTACTGGTATTCTATAACTAACTTTCCTCAAAGCAGAGAGAAGGGGTGTATAGTTTAATTGTATCATTCCCATTCCTACATTGATTATATCATGTAGTGGCAAACAGTAGAGCTGGCCAAGAATCAACATAAGGATACCAGTCTTATAGAGTTGACTATTTTTGACCTATTTTGTTCCCGTAGGTATGTCTGAAAATTCTGACATGAATGCTTTACTCATATATCACAAAAAGTTTATTCCAGTAACTTGGACAGTGGTCCTTTCTACTGTTAGGATCAGGTAGCTATCAATCAACAATAGGCATCCTGAATGCATGAAGCCTTTGCTGCATCTGAGTCCACTGTGACAAACCTTGGGGTTGGTTTATTCTACACCAGTTACAAAACAGTCCACTTCCTCTCCGTGTCCCCCATCTATCACTGGATCGGATATATATCAATATCAATAACTTTATATCTTCTCTGCTACCTTTATCTTCTTTTACAGTCTATTGCAATTCTGTCTTTCCTATTTCACCTTGTCTTTCTGCCTCTTTCCCTCTCCCTGTCCTTTCTACACACACATACACATACACTTATAATACTATTACCGGCTCTTCCACTGCTCCCTCTTGAGGTAGTCAACCTTTTCTGAACAACCCCAGTTACATCTTCAAACTTTTTTTTAGAACAGTCCTTGTATGCCCAAATCATATGCCCAATGTTGTCTGGAGGAAACCTGGCTTTTCCCAGACAACACTGGCACTACTGAAGCTCATCAGAGGAGGCAATGTTCCCTCTTTATTCTCCTTAAGTCAGCACATCTGGAGAAGGGATTGGCATGTCCCTAGCCACAAACTTCTGCTTCCAGACCATAATTCTGTCATCATCAATAGCCACACCCTTTGCTTCCTTATCACATTATGTTCCAACTCCCTTTGCTTTGGTCTAGTTCTTATATAGGGCAAGTTTAAAATCAGGTTGAAAAACTCCACTACAAAGTCACCACCCTAACTTCAGCCAGACGTTTAGTACTGTTTATTGATTTTTTTTGGCTCATTATGATAGGCAATCTATTCGATTTCCTCATGTCTCCCTTCTAAATTTATTTCATTATCTTCTAGAGTAGGGGTCCCTAACCCCTGTGCCACAGACTGGTACCAGTCCATAGTCTGTAAGGAACTGGGCCACACAACAGGAGGTAAGCTGTGGATGAGTAAGCATTACCGCCTGAGTTCCACCTTCTGTAAGATCAGCAGTGGCATTAGATTCTCATAGGAGTGCAAACTCTATTGTGAACTGAGCCTGCGAGGGATCTAGGTTGGATGCTCCTTATGAGAATCTAATGCCTGATGATCTGAGGTAGAACAGTTTTGTCTTGACCATGCCCTGCTCCCCGTCCATGAACTGTGGAAAAAATTGTCTTCCATGAAACTGGTCCCTGGTGCCCAAAAGATTGGGACCACTGTTCTAGAGCCCATACTTTCTTCCTCTTTATTATGAGTGGATGACTTTACTTACTACTTCTCTGAAGATATCATGTCATTTAACATGAATTTCCTATAATTCTTTCCTTTCTGTCCCAGTAATTCTTCTTCAGTTTTATTCATTCTCTTCCTTTCTCCCTCTTTTCTCAAGGAAGGAGTGTCCCTCCTCTGTTCTTAGGTTACATCCTTTACCTGCTTTCTTGGTTCCCTGTTCTCTAGGGTCTGTCTCTAGAGATTACACCTTCTCTCTCTTGCTTTACCACTCATTTTTCACTAACAGCTTCTTCTTTGGCCTGAAAAATTACAAGGTTTCCTTCCCTGAAATAAATATTTTTCTAACTTTACTGCCTCTTCGTATATGCATTTCTCTCTCTTCTCCTCACCATCAAATTTCTTAGAAACATCACCTGATCTTGTTGCCTAATGTGAACTGCTCCAACTCTCAATTCCCTGAAGTTAGTATTCTACACCCACCAGTTTATAGAAATACCATTATAAAGATCACATAATGGTCTCCAAATTACTTTATTTTGATAACTTTTCTACTTCTTATCTGTTTCTCTGCGGCATTCGACACTACAATATACCTTCTTCTTTCTTATCAAAAAGTCAAAAGTAGAGTTCCTAGATAGAAATCCTGCTCCTCTTCCTGACTCTTAGATTTCTGCCTCCTTCTGTTTTTAATCCATCCTTCCCTTCTCACTCTATACTCTTTCCTTGCAGATCTTATACATAAAGATTCAGGTATTTCCTTCATAACAAGGACTTTCAAGTCTGCATATTTATTTGTAACTCTGTAACTCTAGCTTGCATTCCCAACTTCCTCCCAAAGGGCAGCTCAAAATCAAATAGTCAAAAACAAAATCAACATTCTCCCCTCGAATCCATCCTCTCATTTCTATCTATTCTTCTCAGCTAAGGACATCACTATGCTCCCCAACATTGGACCATAAAATTCAATTTTCAATCTACTCTTTCCCCCATAACCAATTTGTCACCAAACTCAATGGCTCAGATAATAGTAGCACTGGAGAAAAAAATTATATATATACGTTAAAAATCAAATATATATAATAATTATATATATAAATATATTAGGGGCATTTAATCTCACATCTTCCCTTTCACATGAGGGAAATGAGGCCTAGATGAGTGATTTGCCTAAATCACTCAGATCATTTATTGTTCAGCCTCTCTCCCACACATACAGAAAGGTTTGGAAGTAAACAATATTGCTCAGGAAGGCAGCTCAAGACAGAACACATTGGCAAGTACCTTGGTAGCTTGGGGGAAGGTAGAGCACAGCCAGCTAATGCAAAGACTGGATGTTACAGAAATAAAATTATCTGATAAAGAGATATGGGTGGGGCACTGCAAACAAGCTTGGTCTAGAGTAAGTGTGATGATCGAAGAAACGTTTCTGATAAATGGCTTCACATTCACCTAGTTTTCTGTGTAAAGCAGTTAGGTAGGAATTTGTGGCAGCAAACCAACTATGTGCTAATGACTGTAAGCAATTCTTTTCATACCATTCACTGGTAAAAATGGTGAAAATCATCATCGAGACATGCAGGAATCTTATTTTCCCAACAAACTACAGGTATATGTGGACAATCAATGAACTCTTCCACTATCCTCATCCATCACCACATGCACTCAGTAAATATTCGAGGACTTGCACACGCCTGGTAGTATGTTAGGTGTTGGGCATGTCAATGCATGCTCCAAAGTCTTGAGTTCAAGGATCTTGAAATCTAGAGCAAGTACATAAGTATGGTGTGGTCTATAACAGCCTAAACTCAGGCGAATATTCAAGAGCGAACATTGAAGAGGCACCTCACTCCACAAGAGAGTGCCAGGGAAGACTCTGCTGAGGAAGTAAAGTGCCACCGCAATGAACCCTCACAAAGAAGTAGGAGTTAGCTGGCAAAGTGTGACGAAGGGAGTAATCTTGGAGTCAAAGATAAGCGTGTCAAGTCCCAAGACAGGGGAGAAAAATACCCTGTTTGCCATCCCTAAATAGACTAGAAATATCTATTGCACAGAATTATTGTCCAAATCAGCAACTTTCAAACATATAGGATGGCAAGAAAGGGTAAAAGGAGAAACCAAAAGAACAAGGTCCCGAATTTATTATAGTGCAGAAGGATTAGAAACAAGCAAATAACATAATCCTTATCCTATAAGTTGTTCATTTACAAAAGGAGATTCATTATTAAAAACTTCATGTTAACATTTCTCATAAACTTGTGATCAAAATATATACTTCCTGTATAGCAATGATTCAGAACTTTTAGTTCCAGTGAAAATTAAAAAAAAAAAAAGAAGAAAATATACAGTACGAAGGACAAACATTATTTCACAACAGCAAAGAAATCTCCTAGCTATAGAATCATCACTTTTAGTGGTGTATTTAGCATAACATTGAAAATTTAAACTGGAAGGAGGCTTCCAAGATAGCTAAATAGGAACACCTCCGGTCTGCAGCTCCCAGCAAGATCAACATAGAAGACGGGTGATTTCTGCATTTCCAGCTGAGGTACCTGGTCCATCTCATTGGGACTGGTTGGACAGTGGGTGCAGCCCATGGAGGGCAAGCCAAAGCAGGGCAGGGCGTCGCCTCACCTGGGAAGCACAAGAGGCCAGCAGATTTCCCTTTCTTAGCCAAGGGAAGCCGTGACAGTCTGTACCTGGAGGAACGGTATGCTCTTGCCCAAATACTGTGCTTTTCCCACAGTCTTCGCAACTAGCAGACCTGGAACTTCCCTCCCATACCTGGCTTGGTGGGTCCTACACCCACGGAGCCTTGCTCACTGCTAGCGCAGCAGTCTGAGATCAAGCTGTGATGCTGCAGCTTGGCAGGGGGAGGGGCGTCCACCATTGCTGAGGCTTGAGTAGGTGGTTTTGTGCTCACAGTGTAAACAAAGAGGCCAGGAAGCTTGAACTGGGCAGATTCCACCACAGCTCAACAAGGCCTACTGCCTTGCTATAGATTCCACCTCTGTGGGCAGGGCATATCAGAACAAAAGGCAGCAGACAGCTTCAGCAGACCTAAACGTCCCTGTCTGACAACTCTGAAGAGAGTAGTGGTTCTCCCAGCACAGCATTTGAGCTCTGAGAACAGACAGACTGCCTCCTCAAGTGGGTCCCTGACACCTGTGTAGCCTGACTGGGAGACACCTCCCACTAGGGGCTGACAGACACCTCATACAGGTGGGTGCCCTTCTGGGACGAAGCTTCCAGAAGAAAAACCAGGCATCAATATTTGCTGTTCTGCAGCCTCCGCTAGTGATTTCCATGCAAACAGGGTCTGGAGTGGACATCCAGCAAACTCCAACAGACCTGCAGCTGAGGGGCCCGACTGTTAGATGGAAAACTAACAAACAGAAAGGAATAGTATCAACATCAACAAAAAGCACATCTACACCAAAAACCCCATCTGTAGGTCAGCAACATCAAAGACCAAAGGTAGATAAAACCACAAATATGGGGAGAAACCAGAGCAAAAAAGCTGAAAATTCCAAAACCCAGAGTGCCTCTTCACCTCCAAAGAATCACAGCTCCTCGCCAGCAAAGGAACAAAACTGGATGAATAATGAGTTTGATGAGTTAACAGAAGTAGGCTTCAGAAGGTCAGTAATAACAAACTTCTCCAAGCTAAAGGAGCATGTTCTAACCCATTGCAAGGAAGCTAAAACCCTTGAAAAAAGGTTAGACAAGTGGATAACTAGAATAAACAGTGTAGGGAAGATCTTAAATGACCTGAAGGAGCTGAAAGCCATGGCATGAGAACTTCCTGATGCATGCACAAGCTTCAATAGCCAATTTGATCAAGTGGAAGAAAGGATATCAGTGATTGAAGATCAAATTAATGAAATAAAGTAAGATGACAAGATTAGAGATGAAAGAGTGAAAAGAAAAGAACAAAGCCTCTAAGAAATATGGGACTATGTGAAAAGATCAAATCTACATTTGATTGGTATTCCTGAAAGTGATGGGGAGAATGGGTCCAAGTTAGAAAACACTCTTCAGGATATTATCCAGGAGAACTTCCCCAATCTAGCAAGTCAGGCCAACATTCAAATTCAGGAAATACAGAGAATACCACAAAGATACTCCTCGAGAAGAGCAACCCCAAGACACATAATTGTCAGATTCACCAAGGTTGAAATGAAGGAAAAAATGTTAAGGGCAACCAGAGAGAAAGGTCGGGTTACCCACAAAGGGAAACCCATTCAGACTAACAGCAGATCTCTCGGCAGAAATCCTGCAAGCCAGAAGTGAGTGAGGGCCAATATTCAACATTCTTAAAGAAAAGAATTTTCAACCCAGAATTTCATATCCAGCCAAGCTAAGCTTCATAAGTGAAGGAGAAATAAAATATTTTGCAGACAAGCAAATGCTGAGAGATTTTTGTCACCACCAGTCCTGCCTTACAAGAGCTCCTGAAGGAAGCACTAAACATGGAAAGGAACAACCGGTACCAGCCACTGCAAAAATATACCAAATTGTAAAGATTACTGATGCTATGAAGAAACTGCATCAATTAATGAGCAAAATAACCAGCTAACATCATAATGACAGGACCAAATTCACACATAACAAAATTAACCTTAAATGTAAATGGGCTGAATGCTCCAATTAAAAGACATAGACTGGTAAATTGGATAGAGTCAAGACTCATCGGTGTGCTGTATTCAGGAGACCCATCTCATGTGCAAAGACACATATAGGCTCAAAATAAAGGGATGGAGGAAGATCTACCAAGGAAATAAAAAGCAAAAAAAAAAAAAAAAAAAAAAAAAACGAAAAACAGGAGTTGTGATCCTAGTCTCTGATAAAACAGACTTTAAACTAACAAAGCTCAAAAGAGACAAAGAAGGCCATTACATAATGGTAAAGGGATCAATTCAACAAGAAGAGCCAACTATCCTAAATATACATGCATCCAATACAGGAGCACCCAGATTCATAAAGCAAGTCCTTAGAGACCTGCCAAGAGAATTATACTCCCATACAATAATAATGGGAGACTTTAACACCCCACAGTCAATATTAGACCGATGAATGAGACAGAAAGTTAATAAGGATATCCAGGACTTGAACTCAGCTCAGGACCAAGTGGACCTAACAGATATCTATAGAACTCTCCACCCCAAATCAACAGAATATGCATTCTTCTCAGCACCATATCACACTTATTCTAAAATTGACCTCATAATTGGAAGTAAAACATCCCTTAGCAAACGCAAAATAACAGAAATCACGAACTGTCTCTCAGACCACAGTGCAACCAAATTAGAACTCCAGATTAAGAAACTCACTCAAAACCACACAACTACATGGAAACTGAACAACCTGTTCCTGAATGACTATTGGTTAAATAACAAAATGAAGGCAGAAATAAAGATTTTCTTTGACACCAATGACAACAAAGACACAAGGTACCAGAATCTCTGGAACACATTTAAAGCAGTGTGTAGAGGGAAATTTATAGCACTAAATGCCCACAAGAGGAAGGAGGAAAGATCTAAAATCGATACCCTAACATCGCAACTAAAAGAACTACAGAAGCAAGAGCAAACAAATTCAAAAGCTACCAGAAGGCAAGAAATAACTAAGATCAGAGTAGAACTGAAGGAGATAGAGACATGAAAAACCCTTCAAAAAATCAATGAATCCACCCTTCAAAAAATCAGTGAATCCAAGAACTGCTTTTTTGAAAAAAAAAAATCAACAAAATAGACCACTAGCAAGACTAATAAAGAAGAAACAAGAGATGAATCAAATAGATGCAGTAAAAAATGATAAAGGGGATATCACCACTGATCCCACAGAAATACAAACTACCATCAGAGAATACTAAAACCACCTCTACACAAATAAACTAGAAAATCTAGAAGAAGTGGATAAATTTCCTGGATACATCCACCCTCCCAAGATTAAAGCAGGAAAAAGTTGAATCTCTGAATAGACCAATAACAGGTTCTGAAATTGAAGCAATAATTAATAGCCTACCAACCAAAAAAAGTCCAGGACCAGATGGATTCACAGCCGAATTCTACCAGAGGTACAAAGAGGGGCTGGTACGATTCCTTCTGAAACTATTCCAATCAATAGAAATAGAGGGAATCCTCCCTAATTCATTTTAAAAGGCTAGCATCATCCTGATACCAAAGCATGGCAGAGACACACCAAAAAAAGATAATTTTAGGCCAATATCCCTGATGAACAGCGCTGGGAAAATCCTCAAAAAAATACTGGCAAACCGAATCCAGCAACACATCGAAAAGCTTATCCACCACAATCAAGTCAGCTTCATCCCTGGGATGCAAGGCTGGTTCAACATATGCAAATCAATAAATGTAATCCATCACATAAACAGAACCAACAACAAAAACCACATGATTATCTCAATAGATGCAGAAAAGGCCTTCAACAAAATTCAACGGCCCTTCATGCTAAAAATTCTCAATAAACTAGGTATTGATAGTACATATCTCAAAATAATAAGAGCTATTTATGACAAACCCACAGCCAATATCATACTGAATAGGCAAAAACTGGAAGCGTTCCCTTTGAAAATTGGCACAAAACAAGGATACCCTCTCACAGCACTCCTATTCAACATAGTGTTGGAAATTCTGGCCAGGGCAATCAGGCAAGAGAAAGAAATAAAGTGTATTCAATTAGGAAAAGAGGATGTCAAATTGTCTCTGTTTGCATATGACATGATTGTATATTTAGAAAACCCCATCATCCGGGTCCAAAATCTCCTTAAACTGATAAGCAACTTCAGCAAAGTCTCAGGATACAAAATCAATGTGCAAAAATCACAAGCATTCCTATACACCAATAACAAACAAACAGAGAGCCAATCATGAGTGAACTACCATTCACAATTAGAAGCGGAAGCCCAGTCAAATAGGGCAATGATGAGAATGGATAGCAATAGGACCGATCTGGAGACTAGTGTAGGAATTGAATGGAAATCAATACACATTTATCAAGACCCTACTGAGTATGCCACTACCCACAGGGAGTTGCCCACCATGAGGCAGTCAAAGCTGGGCATTCCTGCGGTGTTCTAATTAGCCCTCCAGAATCCTGTTTTGGTTTTTTCAGTTGACTGGTTTACCCATAGGTGGGATGAGAGTGTAGGGATCCATCTGGCAGCTCCAGTGGACAACATTAATGTACTGTCTATACAGCTATTGACGTGAGCATCAGAGCAGCATGGAAAATACTCACACTGGAGATAAAAGCCAGCCCACTAGGAAGTATATCAATATCTTCAGAGCCATTTTCTGCAAAAGAAGGGTAGAATCAGAAAAATGCATATATGAATGCTCAAAAAAACACATCTCACAATCCAAACTACAAATATCTTTTGGAAACTTCTTTTGGAAACTGTCGACTTGTTCAACCATTTACTTGGGAAACTATATTAACTTTTGGGAATCTCACAGGCATGCTACTCTACAGTAAAACTTGAATCAGACTCCTCAAATACTAAATCATTTTTTAGAATCCCATTTTCAGGAGAAAAAGGCAAATACCTAGAAAATAAACTCATATCCTAGATTTACTCTTTAAGTAACAATTTCCAGGGCATGTCCTGAGAGATCCAGCTTTATTCCCCATAGAAGGCTGGTCTATAGACTCAATAATAAAATCTAGAAAGTCATAATCGTGAAGGTCTTTTATTACAGGCCTCTCTGCCAAGCATTCCTTCTCTTCCAACGTGAAGCCTAAAACACTATCATTATACAATTATATTGGGAAATTATTGAGTAATAAAATATTGAGTATAAATGAATATGAAAGATTAGTGAGAATTAATATGAAAGTTTAGTCAGATCTTTTTCCTCATTAAGAGCTAGTTTTCAGCATTTTTTTCTATGGAAAGAGACATATAATAAGTAAGTTTTGACTGAGAACAAGATGAAAAAGGAGCTGTCATGGCTTCTAGTAGGAATAGAGATCTGCATATGATGTGGTTCCAAGTAGACAGAAGTGAGATTATCTAGTGTGGCAAACTATAGTCTACAAATATGTCAGAACCAATATGTATCATCGCCACTTGTTCTTAAAATGTGATGTTCAGACTCTTCCAGCAAGAGGTAAAGTCTATATTCTCTCCTGTTGAAGCTGGGTAGAACTTTGTAACTGCCTTGACAAATAGAATAAGATGAACGCAATGCCACATAACATCCTAGGCTAAGTCATAGTCATAGCTGCCACTGGCTCTCTCTCTCTCTATTTCTTAAGACATGCACCTTGGCAACTCTGGATCAAAATGTAAAAAGTCTGGCTATTGTAAAACTACAGAGGAAAGAGCACAGAGGGATCACCCAAAGTGGAAAGAGAGCCAGCATTATCTTTAGCTCAGGCCATAGGAGCTAGAAATGACTCTAGTTCCCAGCCTTTGAGTCATTCTAGCTGATGTAAATGAAACAGAGTGGACTGCCTACACTGTGCCCTGTCAACATTGCACATTATTGAGCAAAATAGCGGTGGTTGTTTTAAGTCACTAAGTTTTGGGGTGGTTTGCTGCACAGTCATAGTTATTGGAACATGCAGGGAAATGGTTACCTAGAGTAGTGGGTTACTAGAGTGTCAAAAGGCAATGGGGGAAGTATAGGGGAAAATATGAAAAAGAAAATTGCAGAAAAGTCAAAGAAGATGCAAACTGAAATCAATAAAATGGTGAACAATAGGCACTTAGAAGTTGAGAAAGATTTTATTTTATTCAGTATACTGAAGGTTGAAAGTAATCCCCACCTAGAAATATGAAAATCAAATTAACCAGAACTTCCCATTTCCTAAGTATTCCAGTTAATCAAGATTTACCTACATATGGTACCTTGATAGCTATTTCCACACAAAATGACATAGACATCAGAAGAATACAGCAAACTGAATAAAGTCATTTTAAAAATTGCATTGAATATTTGTTGATTATTTTCTAGTGTTTCTCCTTCTTCTCTGCACTCCCCTATTGGTTTCCCTGTACCTTAATCTCATTCCCCTCTCTGTCCTATAGGTGGATATTTTCCAGGCTCTGTCTGACCATGGCTCTTTCTCATGGCAAAGCATCCATTTTCCCCACATGATGCACTCTACTCCCACATGGGTCGTGGCAGATGGCTTCAGTTTCCACCTGGATGCTCTTGAATCCCCAATCTCTAAATCAAGCTCAAAGCTTTCTTCCAAGTTCCAGACCTTTGTATCAACCTGCATGTTGGACATTTCTACCTGGGTCTTTTATTTCTCATATTCCACAGGTCCCAAACTGATCTGAAAGTTTCTGCTTCGAATCTGCTCTATTTTCTATATTTCTACTTCAATGAATGGTGCCTCCATTCCACAAACACCTAGAGCAAGAAGCTTGGAGTTACCTTTGATGCGTTCCTTTTCCTTAATTTCCAAATCCAGCTGATCACCAGTCATTCAAGCTCCAGGACTTCCTCTTGGATTTCTACAATAGTTTCCCAATAACTCAGCTTTGCTTCCCTGAACCCATTCTCTGCACTGCTGAGAGTCATATTTTAAAATTTAAAGTTGACCTTGTTATCCCCTGCTTAAAACCTCCCAGAGGCCCACTAGGGCTGACAGTATAAATACCAAGCTCTTTGGTCTAGATCCCAAACATCTTGGCTCCAGTCTCAGTTACTATGGCCCCACTCTCTACTCTACATTGCAGCTGTGCTGTGGTACTTACTACTGTCCTGTGAGTAGTTTGTGAAATGGGCCAGACTCATTCACCAGCATGTCTGTGCATATGTTGCTTTCTCCTTGCAACACTCAGACCTTTCCCATCCTAACCTTACCTCTACTTGGCCAAGGCCACAGGCTCCTGGAGGTTTGGGGCCACCTTCTCAACCTATGCAAACTTTCCTGGTTTCAGCATCCATTTTATGTATTAATATGGTCATCTGTGACTATGTCTACCATGATCTTTTTCATACTGGGCTGCACCCCTCTGTTTAATTGTTAATTTCCTACTAGATGGTCTGCTTTCTGAAGGCAAGAACTGGGTTTTATTCAGTGTTGTATCCTTATACTCAACATAATACTTGCCTTTTCACTGCAGAAGCTCTTAATAAAGCTGGCTGGTTCAAAAAAGAAGTAAACACTTTTTGTTTTTTGAACTTTGTCATGTATTGAGGTTAAACTATCGAAAAGTGGGTGATGATTTCTGAGTCCAAGATATCCTGAATTGTGTTTGGCTCCTCTTCTCTTCCAAACACAATTTTACATGTCTCCCCTGACAGCATAAACCTACTTCAATAACTCACCTAAAACAGAGTGGGCATTTTTCAGACGTGTTGTGCCTGTCTTAATTTACTTGCTCCATCCGGAGCATGGGAAAGCCGGTGCTTTGCACTCAGCAGTGGAAAAGAATTACCACACAAGATTGCACAATGTCACCATCCCTTCTTCCCACCTACACTGTGCCTGCATGACAGGCCCCATGCATCTCAGCAACAATGGCACCTGTGGGAGCAAAAGCCTCCAGGATACCTTCCTCTGAGACTTTCCCTCACACTTATTAGTCTATGCACAACTATCATTCAAACCCCAGTGCTAAGTCTAAAATCAGACTTATGAATAGGTGCCTACTGCTTCTTAGCCTGTCAACCCTACTACTACTTGGCATAACTTCATTTCTTTACTCTTTTCTTCATTTCTCCAGTTATCCCCTACAGGCACTCTGATAAAGGGTCACATCAAAACAGTACTATCAGTTAATTTTATTATCGTCACTTCACATCTTGGAGAGAAGTTTCTGATAGTCAGTTAAGAAAACACATGGAACCTACTATGGTGTAGAAGCATATCTTGGAGACATGGGAAGCTATAGAATGGAAAGGAGTGGAAGGGAAGGCAGGTAGGTATTAAATACACAGGCCATCCACTCAATAATCCTGCCCAGTGAAAGCCCTACTGAAGTATTCATATTTCAAGTGCAGCTTTGATTAGATGCCAAGGGCAGCCAGATAACATCCTGGTTAAAACAATCCTTGACCCTCAAAGCCTTGGAGAAAAAGATGAACGTAATACAAAAAGATCTATGAGATATGATTTCCGGAGAAAGATATTTCATCTTTCAACTTTTCTGCCCAGAAAAAAATACTGGGGAAGAAAAACAAAATAAGAGTTTCTTCCGCCAATAAAATAAACCTCAAAAATCTGGGTCTTGAAAATACAAATAAGAATTTTTCTCCAGCTCTGTTACAACCTACTATACCCTACCTAAAATCCTTCAGCAGCTTTTCATGGCTTTATAAAGCCTCTACTCTTCAACTAGTTGTGACTTGTAAGTATTATCTTATCAGTTATCTTAATTTAAATATCTAGCCCGCCTTGTTTTGATTAACCTATACCTAGTAATATTTCAGCTGTTCGCATCTCAGATTTTCTGTTTTCCTGCTGTTGTAATACTTTCCTGAAGCTTCCATAATAAAAAATGTGTTGTCAGTAGATAAGAAAGGTGGTGTTACACAACAGAGAGTACAAAGGCATAGAAGGAAATGGTCTTGGCTCATAAGCTAAGCCCATCACCCCCTAGTTCCAGACCATTGAGCAAACAACTTAATTCTTCTGTATGTCAATTTCCTAATCTGCAAAGCATAGATAGCAGCACCCACTTTACAAATTGGTTATGAGGATGATGTAGATGTTTGTAAAGGACTCAACAGGCTGCTCATAGTCACCAAGCCTTTGATAAAGCAGCTTTTTCAAAAGATATATACCAGTATTGTCCTACTGACGCATGACCCATCATCATTCTAACTTGTTTAGTTCACCAAACATATGCCAATAGACATGAGAAGTAACATGGCATTTTTTTCTTCTGCTCCCAGCCTGCTTCCAACTAAGTCATTTTCTTCAAAATATTTGGAAAATCAGAACATTGACTTAAGACTTACAATATTAACTCTAATTTTACCTTCTCAAATCTAGTTGAGTGATACAATTCAAGAGTCAGACTAGACCTTACCAATCATCTAATCTAATTATACCTCTTAATTATTTGCAGGCTTATATATTTTGAGAGCTATTTGTATAGTGAACATGAATACTACTACACCACAAAACAGTAAACAAATGAGTAAACGTCACATTTTCTTATTTTTAAAATTAAATAATTCACTCTGATACCCCATTCCGCTAAGTTGATGGAAAATCCAATCTGAGTCATTACTTGGTTTCTCTGTTAGGGTTATGAAATCATTTTAGGTGGTAGGTTCTAAACCTAAGCAGAATGTTTTGGAAAGGCCATCTGGCATTCATTCTATACTATGTATCATCAAATTATTCATTGCCAGTTACTGGTCCCTTTTATTTAGACAATTCTGCTACTTCCATGTCATACATTGACACAAGGTCTTTACCTTAGCTGGAACACAGGGTCCAGCATCCCTAAAGATACCTTGCAACCATTCCTTCTGAGGTCCTGCTCCTCTCCCAGAATGCTGTCAGCCAGTGGGGTAAGGGTCCCCATTATTCAAAGATATCCACATATTCATATCCCTTCTCCATCAGAATCCCTTGAAGGGGCTCAGGTTCTTAAAAACAATTCAGGAAAGGGAGTTTCTTTGGTTTCTTCTGCTTTCCAGCTGCTAGCACAAACCACCTCTAAGACTAGGGAGTGCAAGGTTCAGATTATTTTTTAGAAATTGAGAGGCAAAAAAGGCAGAAAACTCAAATTAAAAGGGCACTTTTTCTGTATTTTTTAATATAGCAATAAAATAGAAAATCATATCCCAAAATCAGCTATCCCATCACATTCTAATAAATAAGTCACAGTCCTTGGCCCTAGGGAGTTTACAATCTGATAGTGAAAGAGAGAACACTGCCAGCTATAATATAAGGCATGTGGCAGGTGTCATAAGTGAATCGGAGCTTCAGAGTGCAGTGAGAATTCAGCAGCTGATTTCAGCAAGCAGAGACGGAGGAATAAGTAAGTTTGGAGAGAATTTCATAAGCAAAGGTGAGAAAGTGAAAGAACATATTCTCAGAACAGGGAACACAATCTAGCCTGGTTTTATTTTATTTTTCTGTTAGCAATGTCAGGAAGAATTGGAGGTGTGGAGCCCAAATAAGCAGCTGTGGCATTAGCTAGTAGGTGAGATTAGCCCATGTCTCATGTAGAAGCATGAGGGACAAGCGGGGAACAATGGTTCCTGGATTTTGAACTGAATCTTTTGAGAATGAGGGTACCAAACACAGAAAATGTCTAGAGGCAGAGCTGGTTGTGGGTGGGAGGATGAGAGAGAAAAGGACAGAAATGTAAAATAGATTTCAGCTTAGGGAGAGTTTCAGATGGAGCTACCCTTTAACTGACTAAAAAAGAAGGGCTGCAGTTTGTAAGGTTAGGGACTGGGCCGTGGAATTTTGGTGAATTTTTTTAAAAGAAGGTAGGTAGGCTGTGAGGTTCCTTCTTTTTTTTTTTTTTTTTTTAAAGACAAAGTCTCGCTCTGTCGCCAGGCTGGAGTGCAGTGGCGCGATCTCGGCTCACTGCAACCTCCGATGACTCCCTGGTTCAAGTGATTCTCCTGCCTCAGCCTTCCGAGTAGCTGGGACGACACGCACCCACCGCCACCATGCCCGGTTAATTGTTGTATTTTTAGTAGAGATGGGGTTTCACCATGTTGGCCAGGATGGTCTCAATCTCCTGACCTCATGACCCGCCGCCCTCGGACTCCTAAGTGCTGGGATTATAGGTGTGAGCCACTGTGCCAGCCGGGTCTGAGGTTCTTGAGGGGAGGGACTAAGTCATATTACTCTTGGTACTTGTAGATAAATTTTGAAAAAAATAACACTTGAAGCCAGGAATGACAACAAGGAAAGGGAGGGAGGAAGGAAAGAAGGAAGGAAGAAAAAAAAAGAAGGTAACAGAGGACAAGGAGAAGAGTGAAATATCACAGACAGGAAAGGAGAAGCATTCAGTGAGGGGAAAACCAGGGTGTGGTCAATGACATTCTTTAGGTAATGTGGAGAGATGTCAGTAAGGAAATGTGCTGAGAAAAAGCCACAAAGGATGTCATTTAGGACACCCCTAAAGACCTTGCATGAGGCAGAGTGGACGGGGCAGATGTCCCACTGGGAGGGCTTAAGTAGTGACAGGTAATTAAATGAGCTGGTAGGGCTCAGTCAGGTGGATGGAGACAAAGAAGCTATGCTGGCTCCTCTTGGTACTGTCACATACATACCAAGTTCCTCAATAAGGCGGCAGTTTTCAGGTTCTACTGGCTCCACTTCTCGAGAGGCACTCATCCTTTCTCTGTAGAAGATAAAACCCAATCCTGGAAATCAAGGCACAGCGTTCAAAATGTATGTTTAAATGTGGACTTCAATCATCTTCGTGTTGGTTAACTATCTTTATCATAATTTATGAATGATATAACAATTAAGTAGGTACCTCCTTTTATGTTTATTTACATAATGTAGACATTATATGGGTATTTTACCTATATCAGCTAACCTTACTCAGTTATTGCTGAAAAACTACAATATGATTCTACATGGAAAACATTCTGCTGCCCAAATAAAAGACACTATTTAATAGTATGAGTAATTGAACAATATCACTAATTTAAATGCACAAAATAGTCCTACTTAATTTTCTAAAGTATCGTCTGTTATAAATCTGCACTTAATCCCCTACAGTCTTGCCCTTTGAACTTCTCCTTCCAAACTGCTTTCCCAAAATTCAACAGGGTGTGCTAATAGTCAAACTCTGTCACTTTTGCTTTAATTTTTAAATTTTATGCTGACTTACTTTTCAAGTATGTAAATTCATTAAACCAACCACAATTTAAACAATTGGCCAATTTATTTTTCAATACAATTTTCTTGTTTCCAGAGTGAAATGGAATGTTTCCACATTCTTCTAATATCAGGGATAATTTAAAATTTGTATTAAAGTATATTCAGGAAGACTTGATACTTACCTTACAGTCATTTATTTAAAAAATACCCCTTAGATCTACTTTATTATTATTACTATTATTTTATGATTCCCCATGCGGTTGCACTGGGAACAAATGTAACAATAAAACTCTCAAACTGGAAGTATTACTAATAGGCATCAGGCACCTCAACAGATTCTAGACATAATCCTCTGAGCAGGCCAGCTTCTACTAAGAGAAATACATAAACACTCAAAGACAATTGAAAGCAAGCAGAGGCTTTCGATCCACTCATGAATGTACATTGCCACTTAAAGATTCTTCTTTCTAGCCCAGTATTGACTTTTCCTGAGACATTTCTAGGCTGGCTACCACCATTGTATCTTCCACTTCAAAAAGTCAAATGCCTACAAAATGCCAGTTACCAACTGCAGGTTTCAGCTGGTTTGCCCTGCTATCTGGCCAGTTCTTTAAATCTAGGATAGGTTCCATAACTCAGTAGTTCTGTGTGGTTAGCTAGACCCGGGCAATGTCTCAGTCAGCCATAAACATCCAACTGGTAGCCTGATCCTCTCCCCAGTCCAGCGTTTCCAATGGACATCCTTTTTTCCCAAGCGGAATGTTGAGGGTGAGCTGGGAAAAGGGTCATGACGTTCAGAAAGTAAAAGGGGGTCATGATCTTCAGAAAGTAAAGGGGGGTCATAACCTTCAAAAAATAAATGGGAGTAAGTCGGCTCGGCAGTCTTTGAAAACGCAAGTAGCTCACTTTCCCCATAAGCGAGTCTCAAGGGGCAGTTTGCTGGGTGCGATGGAGGAGTGAGGTTCCAAAGCTGCTCTTTCCTACTCGCTAGGAAGGGGGCGCCAGGCAGCCCCTGACCTCACTTGGAAGAGGATAGAAAGAGAGTCGAGGACGCCCTGTCAAGATGCCACTCACCTAAACGCCAGGAACATCTCCCCGACTAAGGCCAGGCCGACCCCCAGCAGGACCAGCGCCACCAGCTTCCCCATGGTCTCGGGTGCCCAGAGGCGACGCGCAGCGCCGAGAGCTCCCGGAGGCGCGGCGGGCGGTTCCTGCCTCGCCTACGGATTGGGGCCGGCTCGGCCCCTCCCGCCCGCGCCTCCCACTCTGGTAAGCGGCCCAGGTGCGGCAGCAGGGCGCCGACGAGTCCCGCCCAGCCCCGCAGCCCGGGTTCAAGGCCAGCTTCACGTGCGCGAGTCCTTGTTTTTTGGGCGAAGGTCAAGGCTCAACGGAGAGGAAGCCCAGGACCAAGCTGTGGAGGGAGTTTGCTCCTAAAACCCGCTAAATCCTACCTCAGTTCCTCAGATGGCCTGAGAGGGAAACCGGAGGGGCCGGGAAGGGGGAGCTCCAGTTCAGGACTGGAATTCCGGACTTCTGCAAGGCAAGACGTGAGGTGATGCTGAATTGTTCCCGAGACACGGGAAGGGCGAAGGTAATCGAAGCGAAGAGCTTTAACTCATCTTCTCCAAGATTTGGGGCACGGGAACCTGTCTCCTGACCTTCGTGCCCTACCTCGGAGTGTGCTGCCCAGACGGACTTGTGAATATCTGTGTCTGCCCCCAGAGTTAACCGGAGAAGGAAACACCAGGAGAAAAGAAGGAAAAGACACAGGAAACGGGAAGAGGAGCAGAGGCGATGAAGGGGAAGGTCGTTTCCTTGGCAGGGTAGGACCTCTTTCTTCTAGGTCTTGAGTTCCTGCCAGGCAAGAAATGCTCTTTCCCCTCTCCTGATGAAGACCAGGTTGGAGGGGGAGGAACTGAAGATGGGGGAAGACAAGAAGCATTTCGGGCAAAGTAGCATCTTCAAGCATGATCTATTTTTATTTACGGACAGAAAGAAACATTAGTTCCGTTGGGTTCCACTGAGTACACTATTTGTTGAGAGAGCAAGATTTGCCCATCCTGGGGGTATTAAAAAAAGAAAAGGTGGTCCCTGACCCACGGGATACATGATTCTACTGTGAATACATAATTACAGGATGAATAATGAAGCCCACCACTTATGCAGTACTGACTGTGTGCTTTGCCTGTGCTGACACCTTTACCTATGTTAACACATTTAATTATCAACACAATCTCTGGGGTGTGGGTAGCCTTAACCCAATTTTACAGGTGAGACCTGCAGCACAGAGTGCTTATGTGGCTTGCTGTAGGTCACACAGCTATCAAGCAGCAGACTCCAAAATCTGGGCCCTTAACTGAGCTGCCTCTACCATGCTGCCTCTAGAAAAGCTATGGAAGAAGGGTTGTATTAAAAGGACAGTGTAACGTCTTGAATTGTATAGATAAGAGTTCTTGTTAAGATGACTAATGTTAAAAGAGTGCAAGCAGAGGAGGAATCGAAGTTAGGAAGGCACACAGAGCTGAGGGGCCTGGGCTGTGGTGTAGACGTGCATGCAGGGTTTGGGAGTCAGGCTGCCTGAGTTTGGATCCAGCTTAGATAAGGTACTCAGCTTTATTAAGCTACAGATTCCTCGTCTGTAAAAGAGCGTCCACCTCACAGGTAGCTTAAAATTAAATGTGATAATGAGTGTCAAGTGCTCTGCACTGTGCTTGATACGTTTTATGAAGTCAGTAAAGATTAACCACTAATTAATTCTGAACTTTGCTTGAGATTGTAGGCTCCTGTGGGAAGGACTCCATCCCATTGATGGCTGGGTTTTCCTGTGCCATCGGTAGAACTTTGTGCTTAATAATGGCTCAACAGATATGATTAGATGGATGGATGTAAAATATGGACTTGGGAGAAAGAAAAATTGGAAGAATAAAAAATAAATGGAGTGGATAATGAAATAATAATAGTCACATTATTATTTCACTCAGCACATGCATGCCTTGTCACATTACTTCTTATTAACCTTACCTTCAAAGAAGTAAAGTGAATTGCTTGCTGCAAGTTTGATGGGACTAAAAAGAAGGAAAGTGAGGCTTAGAGAGGTAAAGTAATAATTCACTTAAGGTTACATAACTAAGAAGTGTCAGTGCCTCCATGTGGACTCAGATCAGGTGACTCTAGAGCTCATGTTCCTTATCACTGTGTTTGCAGCATAGCATGAAGACAGGGCTAAAGAAAGAAGCATATTCTTGGGCAATTGATTGAAGTTCTGTGTTAGCTGTAAGTTGTTTAAAAATTCTTCACTTTAAGCAGAGGAGTGTGTGTGTGTGTATGTACATTAACTTTAAACCCTAGAGGTGGTTAGTTTTTATTTGAATACCATAATCAGTAATTCAAATCCCCAGCATGGTAAATTAGCATTAAAGAATTCCAAACTTTGGAGGCCACTGTATCAAGCATCACCATCTAAATCTGCTCTTAGCAATAGGCCAATTAGCAAATTGACTTGGTCAAGAGGCCACAGGTACATCAGTATTGTAAAAGAGGTTTGTTGACTTTCAAAGAGCAGGACAGATAAATTCAAAAGGCCTCAATTCAAGATCCAATTCCATTTGTAGTTGGCTCTTTAATCTTTTGAAATCACCCGTCACCACCTCTGGACCCTTCTTTCCTTACATGTATAGTGGGGCTTTCAAAGAGCTAATGTAGACCAAATTCAATGCTATACGTTTAAACAGTAAGTAACACAATACTGTATGTAGATCTAGGGAGCCCAACACCACTGATAATCAAAATGCCATTAAGGGGGATGCAGAATATACATGTGATATAATCCTAAGGTATAAAATTAGGGGAATTACATATTATACACATATATGTGTGTGTGTATATATATATATATGTAAACAATCTAGACATAAACTGAAGAGTAGTTACTTTGAAAGCAGAAGATTGGGGTCATGGAGAGTGGGGAGGTCAGTGAGTATGGAAGGAGACTTTGCTTTTACTGTATGACCCTCTGTGATGTTTAAAATTTTCAAACTTTATATCTTGATCATGTTTACAATCGCTACATTTTTAATTTAAAAAGATTGTTTGTATCAGTGAATCTTGCCGAGAAAAAGAGGTGGTGATAGAGAAGAAGAGCAACAAATCAAAAGAGATTACGATTATATCGCAATAAAGCTGTTTTTTAAAAAGAGGATATGGATTTTAGAACACTAGAAAACATTGTCCTAAGCCATAGAAACCACTGTTTAAAACCTGGGTACAACTACATGTCATTAATGTGTCTTGTGCTGCTCAGGAGAGAGAAAAGCTAGAGGACCAGAGATTTGTATTAAGAAGTGACTTCTATTATTTAGAAAACTTATTATTTTAAATTTGTACTTATTTATTACATATTTAGGTATCTCTGAATTTAAATAAAATTCTTAATTTCATTCTGAAGATGCACTTGATAATGAAGTCAGGTAGTGAAAGTCTGATACCTTGTTTGGTGACTTCCTGCAACCCACCATGGGGAAGGTGCCCCCAATCAGGACTTCAGGTGCAGCCTGTGGTGTGCTAGGAGTCATCTGAGCTGAGTGTATTTAGCAGGAGGAGCACCAGGGTACCAGCAGGCTCACATTTCACTATATAAGCACCAAGTGAATGGGGGGGATCCTTGAGGGGCACACTTTGCCAGGAAGGTTCTTTCCAGATTTATCTTCCACTTTAAGTGTCTTCAGAGGATTTTTCATCAATATCTGGTAGTCCCTCAGTAACTCTAGTTTGGAACACACCTCAAGGTAGATTCAGCATATTACATTACCTGATTGAACATGAACTTGTCAGATTGTATGACCAGGAAGAGTTAATTAAGTGGAGACAGGGTGGTGAGGTTCACAGAAAGAGGTCAGGGCATCGGCAAGTAGGGGAATTGGAACAGAAATAGTCCAGTACAGATAGAGCAGCGGTTCTCAAACTTCAGCAGGCCTAAGAATCACCTGGAGGGCTCCTGACAAGAGAGATTGCTGAGTCCTAGACCCAGAGTATCAGATTTGTTAGATTTGGGGTGGGGTTTGAGAATTTGCATGTCTAACAAGTTTGCAGGTGATGCTGATGCTGCTGGCCCAGGGACCATGCTTTCAGAATCACTGAGCTTAAATGATTGGGAGGAAGATGGTGAGAATTGAATCTGGAGAGGAAGGGAGATTGTAGGCCAAGTTAAGAAACTTGAATTATATCCTAAGGGGCATTGGGAAGCCACTGGAAGTAACATGTTTTGGCAGGTGTTTTAGAAACATTGCTCCACAATGATGAGAGTGGATTATGGAGCAGGTGGAGCACTTACCTTTCCTGGAGGCTGGGAGATAATTGGAGGCCTTTCTGGGTGAGATATGTGAGGGTGACTGGAAAAGGTGAGGAGATTGTTTCTCAAAGTTCTTATAATTGTATGGTTTTGAGAAATGCTTAGGTGGAGGGACTGGCAGTTGGTTGGATATGAGCAAAGAGGTGGTGAGGGAGAGGGAGAAATGAAGAAAGGTGTCTAGGCTTGGAGAATCTGTTAAAGAGGGCTGTTTATATGGATATGGGGGCCAAGAAACAGAAGCAATATTAATAAAAATCAGGGAGTTCATTTTAAAAACAAAATTTAGAGAAATAGCCTCATTCTGCCACCCAGGCTTGAGTGCAGTGGTGTGATCATGGCTCACTGCAGCCTCTACTTCCCAGGCTCATGTGATCCTCCCACCTCAGCCTCTCATGTAGCTGGGACTACAGCAAGTATCACCATATATCTTATATATAATGCTGTAGTAATTTTTTTTTTTTTTTTTTTTTTTTTTACATGGAGATGGGGGTCTTGCTGTGTTGCCTGGGCTGGTCATGAACTCCTGGGTTCAAGTGACCCTCCTGCCTCAGTCTCCCAAAATGCTGGGATTACAAGTGTGATCCACTGTGCCCAGCTTCAGAGAGTCCATTTAAAGTTATGGTTTCCATTTTATATTATAGGAGAAGTCTGGAGAGTTTTCTAAAGTGGAGTGACAAAAGTCATGTTTATCCTAATCATCATTTTCAGGCCTTGAATCAATTCATGTAATAAATGTATTTTTTACATTAGCCCTTTCTTAAGAAAGGTCTGAATAATGTCTTCTGCACTCAATACTACCTGTGATGGGAGAACCAGGTTCCATGATTTTAAAAGTTTGAAAATATCCGTACTGCTTTCTCTTCTAAAGGAAAACATCCTTTCCTGGTGTTTTCAATCCCTATCAAGAATTGGATAATGGATGATTTAGTTATGAACTGGAAAAATAATTTCCTCCTTTACACATGAAGAACTCCTAGAAATTCATAGAACAAGGCCAACATCCTTGAAGGAAAAAAAAAAAGTTCACAAAAAAATAAATACAGATCTCCTTAAGTATCTCAAAGTGTAGCTAACTCATAAAAAGAGAATGAAAATTAAAATACACTAGAAGAAAAGTGCGGAAAAGCAGGCGCAGAAAGCTAAGAGAGAATGCTACTGGGATTCTCCCACCCAGCTCCTTCTCTCACACCCAGAAATTCTTCCCTGGAAAGCAGCATGAGTAATGAAAACTACAAGTAGTCACAGAAAGGTAGAAGGGGCTGGTGTGGTGGTGGGTTACTTTTAAGCTGTTACTTTTTCATTGCTTTGCTGAGAAGAGCAGATATTCACTAGCCTAGATTGGCTGTGACTCCAAGATAGGATTCAAACTGAGCAAATCGAAGTCCAGAGAAAATAATCAGCTTTATATGAGTTGCAATTAAGGATTAATCCATATGCAACATGAAAAAAATACTGTATTATAGCTTATATTTAATCTTACTCCTTGTATTAAGTATTCATGTTCACATTTCATCATTATAAAAGAGCTGAGGTTTTGTAAAAAGTAAAAAACAATTACTGTCACTAAACAGAATCTTGGAGTAAAAATAATTAACACGTACTCACACCTGTAAGACCTATATTCACCTCATGGTGTCATATCCCAATCACAGTTTCAGTTGTTTTCAACTGTTCAGCTCAGTATAAGATCAGAGAGAGGGCACCATAAATAAGTGCACAATATACTAACCTTGATACAATTCCTCATGGTCCAGAGAGGTCAGAAATCAGAGATTCTTATTTTTTTTTTTATTTCTAAGATAGATAATACACGTGCTTTTTATAAATTGTTTTTGTTTTTGAGACAGAGTTTGGCTCTTGTTGCCCGGACTGGAGTGCAGTGGTGTTATCTTGGCTCACTGAAACCTACCTCTGCCTCCCAGGTTCAACGGATTCTCCTGCCTCAGCCTCCCGAGTAGCTGGGATTACAGGCATGCATCACCACGCCCAGCTAATTTTTGTATTTTTAGTAGAGACGGGGTTTCTCCATGTTGGTCAGGCCAGTCTCGAACTCCTGACCTCAGGTGATCTGCCCACCTCAGCCTCCCAAAGTGCTGGGATTAGAGGCGTGAGCCACCATGGCTGGCCATACATGTGCTTATTAACTTACATATACTTTTGTCCAAATAAAAATTTTTTAAATACTTGCATGCTTTATTCAAAATACACTGTGAGCACATGTCTATGCTAATATTCTGTAGTATCATTCGAAGTGGCTATATTATCTTATAGAGGTGCCCTGATTTGGCTTTTAAAAATAAATATCCTCTGCAGAACACACTGTCAAGAGAATGAGAAGACAAGCAACAGACTGGGAGAAAATATTTGCAAAAGACATACCTAACAAAGGATTGTTATTCAAAATATTCAAAGCACTCTTAAAACTTAATAAGAAAACAACAATAAAAAAAAGATTTTAAAATGAGCCAATGGTACAAACAGGCAGCTTATCAGAGAAGACATACAGATAGCAAACGAGCATAATAATGTTCAACATTATATGTCATCAGGGAATTGCAAATCAAAATGAGATACCACTTCATAACAGTATAATCTAAAACACTGACACCACCAAATGCTGGCCAGGATGTGGACTAACAGGAACTCTCATTCACTGCTCGGTGCAAATGCAAAACAGTGTAGTAACTTGGAATAGTTTGGCAGTTTCCTTCAAAATTAAACAACTTCTACCATATGATCCAGCAAATTGTACTCCCCAGTATTTTTTGAGGGGGTAGTGAAAGAGTACAGGTGTAGAGTTGTTACCTGGGTATATTGCATGACGCTGAGGTTTGGGATATGGATGGTCCTGTCAACCGTGATGAACATAGTACCCAATAGTTTTTCAGCCCATAGCCTCATTCTCCCTCCTGTCTAGTGGTCCCCAGTGTCTCTTTTTCCCATCTTTGTCTGTGTATTCTATGTTTAGCTCCCACTTAAAAGTGAGGACATGCAATATTTGGTTTTATGTTCTTGCATTAATTTGCTTAGGATGACCTCCAGCTGCATCCATGCTGCTGCAAAGGACATGGTTTTATTCTAAAATTTGTAATAAATGCAATAGAAACCAACTTTGTTTTATGCCTACTGTATTCCAGTACTTTTTATAAATGTAGCTTTTTAGATATTCATTGATATAATCTCATAAAATCTAAAACATCTAGTTCTTCATTTGGATCCCTAGGTCTGCAATATTTAATCTTGCTATATTCATCTGTGACTTAGCATTTTCCCATGGATAATGTAAACAAAAAAGAAAATTATTTTAGCATGAAATAAATCCAATACAATATGTAACAAACTAGGTAAATATATAAATAACAACACAGGCCAAATGGATACAGGCCAAATTTAAGACTACTACTGAAATTTACATTTAAAAGCCATTAAATGATTCATCTAAAAGCAGAACTCAAACTGATATCTACAAAACACGAAGAAACTGTGTACATTAGGAAAAAGTGAGTAACAAAATACTAGTTCGTTGTATGGCAGTAGTATCCTGTAGTGGTTAGTGGTACAGGCTCTGACATCAGAAATAGACTGAACATCTGTGAAATGTTAAGTGATATAATATCAATACTTACAGCTGCAATTAGGATTAAATAAGATAACAAATGTAATACTTTCCGTGCATTGTTTGGCATATCGTAATTAACTGACAAATATTTTCATGATGATAGGGAAAAAGTATGAGAAATGAAGTACTTTGATAAATTACAATGGAAAGAAACACATGAAAGTCTCTCTAGGGCTCATGATGATTTTATAGGAGGTACAGTGAGCAGAAAAACTCTCCTTCTGTGAGCTGCTGCTGCTTAAGCACGTGGTCACGGACAACTGACTTCATCTCTCCTGACTTTAGTTCACAGTTCTGTTCAATGAGGAGGTGGCATGACCTTCCTGTCCAAACCCTTATTTCCTCTTTGTATCTAAAGTGGACTCCCATTAAGGAAGACAGCTGATGGAAGCCTCCTTAGGAACTGGGAATTTGAGTTGCAATATGTCATTGATTTTTGTTGTTGTTATGTCAAATTAAGCGTCCATTCACTTTCGGCTTTCCACAAGAGAAATTAATATGGCCATGCCTGACTATCCAAACTCCATAAGGAAGCAGCTGCTTTCCCATTTCTCCTAGGCGTATGCCTTGAGAATTAAACACAGACAAAACTGGGATTTTTAGTTAGTCTTTAATATAACTCCAACTTTTTAATGGTAAACAAAGATGTAAGTACAAAACATCAGAATACGTTATTATCAGTAGTTCTACACAGCCATAGTGGTCACAGTGCCAGAACTGAGGTCACTCACATGTTAAGGAAATATAATTCACTCTATTTCAGTGGAATCCGTGTTCTGGCAGTTAGAATGCAAAGGTGAGGCTTATTTTGTGCAAAATGTATTCACTTTATTCAAAAGCAGCTTTCTTTTCTCTCCCTTGCTTGGCATTTTAAAGAACCTGTTCATTTTTCTTTTTTGTTAAAAGTGCTCTAAGAACTAAAAGGGCCGTTCCTTATTGGAATAAAATTAACTACACATGCCATACATTTCTGGGTCAATGTTGCTAATTCCCTCAGAATTAGCAATTCATAGAAAATTAATTGTTAAGTTATTGCACTTTCATGCCAAAAGTACAATTTAGAGTTCACAATACAAGGCTCTGTGGTATAAAGTGCCTATGAGCAACTTCCCATCATACACTGAGGCTACAGAACTTCCTTGGAGAACAGAACCATTGTTGGCATAAACTGTAGTCACCGTAGGCTTCTCAGATAGAATGTTCTGGATGCGGAGAACCTATTCAGGGGATACAAAGTATTACTATAAGACCACCATACATGCATGTCACTCAATCGCCAATAAGCCCTGTTTTCCACAATGACACACTGATTAAGGGGACATGCTGTTGAAAATAGCAGTTACCAATTTTTTAATGTTTAAATTGAAGTACTTTCTCCAGTCTTCAAAGAAAGTACTTTCTTAAACCATCTAGTTATTCCATGCCAACACAGGATTTAGTGTTATTATAGCAATTCAGCTTTAATAGAAATACTTTCATACTAATATGCCTACTTTCACACTACTTCAACATGAACAAATATCACATCATGTGGTGAGCTGACAATAAATCAGATATTTTAAAAATTGTCAGTATACCACCCAAGAAGGGCACATGTCTTTATAAAAATGCCTTTTGACTAGTTTCCACCATAATTTAATACATCAAAAGATTACCTTTCTTAAAGTATTTGAACAATGTAACATTCTGTCAATTATCGGCTTAAAGCAATTACAAAACCACGACATAAGTTTATTATTGCTTTAAAATAACTAAACAAATCATCCCTGTGACAATTTATTGTACTGTTAGTTCAAAAGGACTTGAATAATTAAGGTTGAAAAACTAAAAATATAAAAACCTCTGATGAGGGAGGATTGTTCGGGTCATACACGAAGAGCTTCTGGCCATTAGGATGACAGCCTACCCAAATGTCCCCCGAGGAAGGATCAATAGATAAATTATCCACCAGTGTATCCAGCTCAAGTACCTTCCAAATGAGAAATTGTCAATATCTAAATGACATGAGAAACTTGATTAAGTAATTTAGAGGTAACCTTCCTGCCTCTATACATGTGAGGAAATTACACATCGCCCTGCTTCCACCCTTTAACACCAATATTGCTTAAAAGGAACTTATTAAAAACTGGTATTGAGTCGCTTCTTCCCTGAAACTAAGAAAGTTAGGGTGATAATCAGTCTCTCTAAAAATGTCTCTTAAAAACTGAACTCCTTTTCCCTTAAAAGATGCACAATGATCGGTTAGCTCAAGGAACTCTATCAAAGCAAGATAGGAAATTCTTACCCTAAAATATGTGTTGTTGAGTAGGAAGAAAATAATAATGGTGTGGAA
Source organism: Mandrillus leucophaeus (assembly GCF_000951045.1). Taxonomy (NCBI): domain Eukaryota; kingdom Metazoa; phylum Chordata; class Mammalia; order Primates; family Cercopithecidae; genus Mandrillus; species Mandrillus leucophaeus. Next base: position 1,723,813 of record NW_012101454.1, read on the forward strand.
CCCAATTTCTACCTTCATTTATTATTGAAAGAACTGACACTGTGCATAAATCTTCATTTGAGAATGCATCTATTAGAGTTTTCAATTGTGAAAATTCTTATTGGAATTCTTCCACTGCCATCAATACTTCATGGAATGGGCCCTAAATCTGATACAAATATCACTCTCAACCTGCTGCTGCATGTAATCATGGTCAGTCCTTGTGATCGCTGGAAACAGGAGCTTTCTCTAGTTGTAGGGAGTATTTAAAAACCCAGAATAGCTACACTGGCATCCATATTTTGTTCTACATGTGGTACTCTTATAGAAAAACCATGTCATTGCAAAGCACAACAGATTACTGTCTATAGGTAAAAATAAATATTTTACCTTCAATTGAGTTAAATTCATATTAGGGTGTTTTTCCAAAACATGAATTTCATGAGCCAATACGTCAGCAACATAGATATACCTTTGCAGAAAGGACACACTGGTTAGAGCTCCATGCCAATATAAAGCCTCACTAATACAGTATGAAAGAGTAAGTCTTAATAACCTGCCAAAAAGTTAATCAATCATGGGCCCCCAAGGAATCCTTGATAAAGGTCAATTTTTATTTAAAAAGTAAGCTTTCAGAATCAATTCAGTGGTGCTACAACAATCTGAAATTATTAAACTGTTTTTCAAAAAGCTTGTAAGGAAAAATAATATAGAACATCATTTTGAATATGAAGTCTATATTTGCCACTGAAATGACAATAAAACAAACGCTTGGCTTCACAAGAAAAGCTTTTACATTCCACAATATAATTTGACACTTCTAAATATCATGTACATATAGAAATATATGGTAAAGAAACTCTTATTAAAATGGTGATTATTCCTTAATATTCAATAAAATATTTATTAATACATAGAGAATTTTAAGAGTAAGAGATAAGTATCAGTTCAGAATAATCTGTCTACATCAAAGGTGAGTGAATTAATGGACTATTTTGAGGTAACTTTATTCATTGAATTGATTGTTTCATGGTACCTGTTCTATTGAGCAATTATCATGTGTAAAAAGCCATGAACTCAAGTGTTGTAGCAGATATAAACATGAAGAAGACACAACCTCTCTCCTAGAAAGTTTATAGTATGTTGGAACAATCTCACTGGTTTGTACACATTAAACACCTAATAAGCATGAGAAATAGTTCAGGTCTAGAAATAGCTAACTTCTGAGGACACAGAAAAGCTCACCAAGGAAGGGGCATCTGCAGTGGCTATGTAAGGAGAGACGAGATTTGAGGAGATGAGGACGGAGGAGGCACTTCCCAGGAAGAAGCAAGCACAAGAGCAGAATCACAGGAGCAACAAGATGAAGGAATGTTTAAAACAATGAGTTCTTTGTCTAAAGCATAGAAAGCATGGAAACAGTAAAAAGGGAGGTTGGAGCTGGCCTATGAAAGTTCAACCCTTTACTCTGCCTTGATGTGAAAAGCAATTGGATTCCACTGAAATCTTAGAATAATAAAGTGGCAACAAATGGTCAGTTCTGTTCCACAATTCCTGAGCATTTGCTTTGTGCCTGGCACTGTGCTGGCATGAGGGGTCAAAGGTGAGGAAGACAGAGTTCTCCCTTTGGGGAGCCCTTCAAGGCTAATAGACATAGAAAGACAAAATTGGCAAGAGTGCAAAAAATCCAAGTAGACAGAAAACAAATTGGAAGAAAGTCTCATATGCTAGTCAGAGAAGATAAGAACCTAAACTAGGCAGGTCTCAAAGGGAAAGGAGTTTGGGGGTAGAGGAAGGAGGCAGAGGTAGAACCAACAGGACCTGCCTACAGGCTGGATAGGAATAGTGAAAGAGGAGTAAAAGCTGAATCCCCCTTTTCATTGTTGTTATTTTTTTGTTAGGTTGGGTGACTGGAAAGTTTGACTCTCATAATGGAAATATAAGAGTGAAAAACAGACTTGGCTGCAGAGGTTGGATCAGGTCAGTTAGAGACAATTTAAATTAAATGATTCCACATTCTTTTTCTATAGTCAACAAGAAAGGAGGAGAAACTAGATCACAAAAATAAGGGCATTTAGTTGTCAAGGAGTGCCAAATTTATTTTATGTTGTATTTGTAGTAGTTTAAATTTTTCAGTGTGCTGAGGCAGTAGATAAGAAAGCTAATAAAGAATTTAATATCTTCTCTTATAGGTTGTGGTTGCACATATAAAAATAATGAGATAATTTTGGAGGACAATTTGGCAATATCTATTAAAGTTAACATTTAAAAGAATCACACTCTTTGAGAAAATCGTTCTATTTCTAGGGGTCTGTTCTGCAGAAAATTAGCTCATAGAACCATTTAGCCAGTGCCGTCGGTGGGATTTGAACCCAAGCCTGTATGAGTCAAAAATCTGCGAGTTTAACCATTATGTTTTAATACTCTCTTAGGGCTGGGTGCGGTGGCTTATGCCTGTAATCCCAGCACTTTGGGAGGCTGAGGTTGGCAGATCACCTGAGGTCGGAGGTTCGAGACTAGGAGACTAGCCTGACCAACATGGAGAAACCCCATCTCTACTAAAAATACAAAATTATCCAGGCATGGTGGCGCATGCCTGTAATCCCAGCTACTCGGGAGGCTGAGGCAGGAGGATCACTTGAACCCACGAGGCGGAGGTTGCGGTGAGCTGAGATCACGCTATTGCACTCCAGCCTGGGCGATGGAGTGAGACTCCATCTCCAAAAAAAGAAACCCTATCTTAGGGACTTTTTCTTTAAAAAAAAAATACCTGTTTAAACTTCCATGGTACATAAGAAGTATACAACTTTTTTATGTAGAACTCCCCAACCCCATACACATATCCATCAATAGAGAATTGGTTAAATTAGTTTAAGATCATCCTTATAATGGAATAATATATATATATAATGGAATATATAGCCAACAAAAATAGTAACACATTTATTTGAAAGGAAATACCTGATACTTCAATATGTATGCATCAGTATGATCACACTTTAAAATTCATATTTATAAAATTAAATTTGACAATGATGTATTCCAAACTTTATATATTATATGTAAATACACACATATTATTGTATTATATAGTATACTTACATATATGGTGTTATATTTGCATATAAATAATGTGACTAAGTATATATTATATGTAAATATATATACAAAATATACATAATTTATATATAGTTTATCTACATATTATATGTATAATACACCATAAATGTCAAGGAAACTATTTTCACATTGACAAAGAAAGCAAGGTAAAGAATTTGGCCAGCACCACAACTGAAGAAAAATGAAGATATTCTATAAGGGGCCGTACTTATTATCAGGTGAAATATTGATTCCATTTGCTGAATCAAATCCTTCTGCTACCACTTTAACTTCATTGGGACTGTAGTAAACAACATTTGCCCAGTGTAAGTTCAAGTATGTTTCTAAATACTTTAAGAAAGGATCAGAGAAGTAGTGGTCATTTGTGGCATAGAAATGTGCCGGTCCAACAGCTGTGATGTCATTCACACTGAAAAAGAAAAATAGCATGTGAGAGGAAATAAAAGGCCTGTTAGTCTCCATATTAAATATTAAGTACTCATATGATTTACATAACATGTGCTTTAAATTTTTGGTAAGAGGAAAAGATGAGCTGAAATCACATGAATATATTCATATACAATATACTATAATATTGTTGCCAGAGAACAATTTTGTATGGTACCAGGTAATCTGAACACAGGTCATTTAGCAATTATGGCAGGATTACTATAAAAGAAGAGGGAACTTAGTGCCATCAAGGCATGTTTTTTGACAGCCAGAAATGTAGAGTTTAACAATTACATGTAAGGACAGAGCTGTCCACAGTACAGAGCTGGAGACAGCCTGATTGGCTGATGAGCTGGTTAGGCAGTCAGTAACCTTTACCTAGCTTCCATTCACTCAGTTCCTGGATTTTTCTAATTTCCCTTGCTTAGTTATTAGTCAAACTAAGGTTGACTGTTCAATTTCTACCTGCCTCACAAAGCTGACATGCCGAGAATGAATAGGCACTCAATAAACACCTGCAGAGAGATGGATGATGAAATTGCCATAGTACAATGCTTCAGGTGAGAGATTTATATGCTTAAAAACAATTTCATTTTTAAGACCAGTTAGGCAAGGGTTTTATTAAATTTAAATTCCAATTACTCTATGCAAAAATTTCTGAAAGAGCTGCTTTATTCTTTGCTAAATGAAAAATACAGAGCTATGGGGAACGTAGGTCTCCTTTTTCTAAAAGAGCACCATAATGCTTGGATGGTATGTATGCTCCTATTTTTTTTTATCAAGTGCATTTTTGGAAGGAATGATTGGAAGTTACATGCTTATGCCCTAGATAGGCATAGATAGGCCCTAGATAGGCAATATTTTTAATTTCATTAGAAATTAAAAATATTCATCGAGTTTAAAGTAAAAGAAACCGTAGGCTAATATACACTGAACTGGGAGTAGGGGTACACATGATTCTCTTTTAGCCACATTTTCAACCAGCTTTATGTTCTTGAAGTGTAATGACCCACTCTCAACTTGAGTGGCCCTAATTCTATGGGATTACTAGCATGCAACCACCGCTAACCCTATGAAAGCAATTGGTATAAAGTCCCATGCAAAGCATACAAACCCAATAAAAAAGAGGCCACTCTTCCTTGGCAAGACACTCATCTGTGTGATAAGTCATCTAAGATGGAGGATGACAGCAGGAAAAAATGTTAGGGTTTGCCTTCTACCCTCAAGATGGGCCTGAAGAGTATCACCCCATAGTCAGGCACTTCATCATTTCTCAAAGGAGTTAGCATAGAACAGTGAATAGTATGAGTGACATCAACTTTCATATGCCGGGCTCGCCCTGGTTTATAAGGAAACTATATACACACACATATATAAATAAAGAAATATAAGCTCTTTAGCTCTTACATATTAGCTAATATATACACTGGCACTTATAAAAGATGGCAGGACAATCCACCATGGGGATTGTTTGAAAATGCTGGGGATAAATTAGAGAAGGAACAAAATGAGAAAATACCTTGGAAGAAGCTCATGTTTGACTGTTTTCAGATGCAACAGAGAATTTTCTGCTTCTTCAAATTTAAAAATTTCCACTGTATTCTTGAATTCTGGGTGGTTTACAACAAAGAGATAAACTGTGTCATCTAAAGAATTGAAAGAACAGAGTTAATTTACAAGACATAACCACGGGACCTCTGGGCAGACACTGACATTTAAATACCACAGGCAAAGGTTGAATGTATAAGCTGTTGGACGACCTAACAGATCATTCTCTGTCTTTCCTATTGCTGTCTGTCTGGTGTTATTTCTGATCATTGGTTCCCTGACCTTTAAGAAAGTGTTTCCTACTCCATATACAGAATTCATGCATAATCTGTTTCTAGTTTAATTCAAAAATACAGTTCTTTTTTAAATGCAATGATCATAGATATATGAAAAGATTATGACATATAAACAATCTTTCAGATGTTACCTGTTAGAAATTTCAAAATGTAGCATAACTTACTGCCAGCTGAAGAGGCAAATGAACAACTTCTTTGCAATGAAGAATACAGAAATCATTCATGAGTTAATTGTTCTTCTCTTCCTATAAATATGATTCGAATCTATTTTCACAGTCATTTGTGAACTATCACACATTACTGAACATTGGTAGCTCATTGGCTCTTACCGTTGTCTATGAAAGTGCTGATGCCATGTGGATTGAATGAGGCCAAATCAAACCCACGGCTGATTCTTAATTCCCGTGCCCTCGGTTTTTCTTCTTTTAGATCCATCATTAGTATTCCTCCAGGCTTATCTGGTGCAAAGCTGTGGAGTCCTGGGAATTTTAGACCCTTTCCAAAACAGTGAAAAATGTTAAATACAAAAGCTTAAGTAA
>NW_012101454.1:1730323-1731540 GCF_000951045.1 Mandrillus leucophaeus
CACCAGCCTGGGCAACTGAGCCAGTCCCTACTGTCTCTAATGACAGTTTTGTCTTTTTTCTTTTCTATCTCACATTCTTTTTCTCGTTTTACTGAATTACTAAGAACTCTACTAGATTACTGATGGTTATGGTATTGTTGGGTATTTTCTTCCTGTTCTGAACATTAATGCAAATGCAGCTAATGCTTCACCATCAAGAATGATGTTTGCTGTAGTTTTGTGGGAATTTTCCTTCTCTTTCTAGTTTGCTTGGAACTTTAGGAATGAGTATTGAATTTTATTAAATGCTTTTTTGGTACTCACTAAGATGATCTAGGTCTTTTCTCTTTTAAATCAGTTAATAAATTACCTATCAGTCTATCTAAAATGGTGATTCATCATTACATTCTTAAGGTAAAGCCTTCTTGGTGATGTTAAATTTTATGTGAATGCACTACCTTATTCAGTTTACTAATACAATGCAGTCATATTTACACATAATTAGGGACACAATAAAAAAGTCTCACTTTCTGTATAAAATTGGACATAAGAGGAAATCTCTCCAATTAAAAAAGATTATCTACAATTGTATACTTTCATGGAGGGCAGGCCTGGTAAGTAGAACAAACTGGAATTATGCTATTGTTACATGGCAGTGCCACTTCAGTTCTTAATAATCTCTATTCTTTATGAATGTCCCCAAAACAAGAGCATGATTTACATGCAAAGGAAGCACTATCAGATGGTGATAACTAGTCATGGTTATGTTAGCACTCCTTATTATTTAAGTATTTTTTCTCTTTTTAAAAATTTATTTTTAATTGTGATAAAATACATATAACATTCATCACTTTCACCATTTTTAAGTGTACAGTTCAGTGGTGTTAAGTACACTCATATTGTTTACATTTTTTATATTTTATTCTATGTCATCCAATTCTTCATGAAGTATGACATTAGTTTGAGGTGACCCACAACCCATAACTGTAAAATACCTTGGGTTAGACGAGCTAAAATGCTAGGAAGAAGAATGAACAACCTCCACAATGTAGGACCTCTTCACTTAGAAGAGAGTACACTCCGGGTTTCATTTAGAGACAATGCCAAGTAAATGAAAAACAGCAGCAACCTGGGAATGTTTCTAAATTTTAAAAAAAGTGAAATAACCAAAGGAGGATAACAGAAAAAAAGCAGAAAAATTCTATTGAAGTGGCCATAAGATCTTTGTAACTATAATA
>NW_012101454.1:1737249-1737857 GCF_000951045.1 Mandrillus leucophaeus
TTTATGGACTAACATGGGAACTGTACATGAAGGATAAATAGAGATTGTGGTTAAAGTAGTGGCATAAAGCCACAAAAACTCAAAAAACAGAGAAAAGATAATAGAAAAAATAATAACGGGGAGGTGGAACACTGAAAGCCTGAAAATAACTGATTTTGTTTAGTTGATACAGAAAATCAGGGATTTATTCTCTTCATAGGGTAATCAGAAGGTTGGTGGACTAGGTGATTCCAGGGAGAGCTGAGGGTGGAGAAAAGTGGTATCTACATACTGACTGTGGAAAGTTTGTTCACTGCTAGATCCCAGTGCCTGGAACAGTGCCTGGCATATAGCCCATCCTTCTCCCACTCATTCAAAATGTCACCTTTATCGTGTGCTGGATCTCTGACATTTACACATTGGTCTGTTTAGGGACTCTCTGTTTTGTTCTTTTAATGTCTCATGTCTATTCCTGTGCCAATATAACACTTTTTAAATTACTACAGCTTTAGGTCAGGCCTGGTGGCTCATGCCTATAATCCCAGCACTTTGGGAGGCTGACGTGGGAGGACTGCTTGAGGCCAGGAGTTAGAGACCAGCCTGGGCAACATAGCAAGACCCTGTCTCTA
>NW_012101454.1:1738959-1758184 GCF_000951045.1 Mandrillus leucophaeus
AATGCATCTTGGAAAATGAATTTTAAAAGCAAGTTACTGTTCTGCAGCCCTCATCAAATCCCCTTGTATCTCCTCTGCTGAATTTGGGGAAGGAAATTCTATTGAAGTGGCCATAAGATCTTTGTAACTATAATACGCCCCCAAGCTAAAATGGCTGTAGATTTATGTGCTTGGAGACCTCATCCCTCCTACTTCAGATTTATTACTAAGGGGGCCAGAGAGAAATCTTGAAATAGGTGAATTCTAGATTATAAAACTCTCCAAGAACACATCCTTGCAAAACAACCACAAAAAACACAAATAAACTAACAAATTAAAAAATCAATGCAACTGCCTTCTATTTTATTCAGAATTTTTGCATCTTTACTTATGAATATTTGGGACCAGTGGTCCCAGTGCTTTTTCCTAAGCCTATATACACATGTGCAAGCATGTGCTCCTAAACAGACCCAGAGTCCTACTATAAATATCACTTTATTCATTCTGTGTGGGCAATTAAATAAAATCTTCCTTTTAAAATCTTATTTTTAAAATTAAATATATATATTGGTGTTTCTGCTAAAGCCCACAGTACTTCTTTATTCCCTCAGTGGTAATAACCAGCTGCTCACAGTCTTTCATATAAAAACCATCGGGAACCTGAAGAGTGTTCTAATTCTCATTCTACTCCAAGCTGAGTTCTCTCACCTTTCTCATAAGTCTAACAACTATTTTATTAGTGTGGTGACTCCCTTCTAAGTATCTCCCAGTTTTTCACATCCCTCTTGAGTCTCAGAGCCTGAAAATAATGGATGTTGAGAGGAAGTAGAATAATTACAGTCAGGCTTCAGAGTTGGTTACTTCTTCCTCCAGAAAAACTGGACCTGTGAAGATGCCAAGAACTCCTATGTCTGCCCAAGCCAGGGAGGTAGGTGGTCAGAACCTCCTCATCTGTCCCCCTATCTGGATTCCCAATTAGAATGGATATTGTTACAAGCTAGTTTCAACAATATTCACAGCAATATTCACAAGCCAATTTTAAAGTCTTTCTATTGTATACCCAGAAAGGATATTGTTTTTCAGCTTACAAGAATCAAGGCAAAGTGAAGGGTGTAAATAAACTTAGTGACTTTCCACCTATGATTGACTGTTCAGGGGAAAAAAAGAAAGAAAGCAAAAGGGCAAGGTTGGTATAATATTTGAAAATAAATAATAATGGCAAGAATATTTGCTTCAAGTTGAATATGTAATAGAAAGATGAGTAGATGCTGTATTTAAAATAGTATAATGTTAGTATTGAGTATCCACAGTAAGACCTCAAATATCCCTTTTAATAACGCACATTTAAAACACAGATTGCGCTGGGCATGGTGGCTCACTCCTGTAATGCCAGCACTTTGGGAGGCTGAGGCGGGTGGATCACCTGAGGTCAGATGTTGGAGACCAGCCTGGCCAACATGGTGAAACCCTATCTCTACTAAAAATACAAAAATTAGCCGGGCATGGTGGCAGGTGCCTGTAATCCCAGCTACTCGGGAGGCTGAGGCAAAAGAACTGCTTGAACCCGGGAGGCAGAGGTTGCATTGAGCCGAGATCGTGCCACTGCACTCCAGCCTGGGCAATCAGAACAAGACTCTGTCTCGAAAAATAAAAAAATTTTAAAAAGGAAAAAGAAAACAAAACACAGATTGCGTTGGAATATTTTAGTGCAATGCAGTGGGGGAAATAAAGAACACTATCTCAATGGGCAAAGAGTCTTCATCTCTACATTTAGAAAAGCTGGAGGAAGTTTTCCAAGATCCTGTTTGACCTCTCTTTTCTTCAGAATGCATCTTGGAAAATGAATTTTAAAAGCAAGTTACTGTTCTGCAGCCCTCATCAAATCCCCTTGTATCCCCTCTGCTGAATTTGGGGAAGGAAGAAGACACTCACCGCACTAAAGAAAGCCAGACCATTGGGAAGTATGTCAATATCTTCAGAGCCAGCTTCTGTAGGTTTAAGGAACAGATAAATGTCATGTTCAAGTTCTGTTATTTGTTACATAGAGCATAACTGGGACTTTGTTTACTTTATCAGAGTGACTGTATCTTTAGGGATGGTTCTGATGTTTTTTCCAAGGAACCATTCTTTTTAATAAATGTCAGTTTAAACCCCTTCCTGAAGTGAACTTCTGACTTTAAATGTTAGATATTTTATGTTTACTCAAATCAAAGTCAAGTTATCACCACATTTCCAGCTATAATACAGAAAAAGTTGACATCTGTACACTCTTATGATAAACATCCAGATGTCCGTATAAAAGTAATTGACATCAGGGGAATATTACTTTCTGAAGGAAGGGCTCATAGGCATTTAACCATGCAAATATCCTTGTCCTCTTCTTTGCTCATTCAATCTGAAGCAAACAGACATCTTTCTCATTAACAGAGGTAAAACACCTGGGATTATATATTCCTTCTTTTAAAAACAGTGCCTACTTGTTCTCATAAGCAAAGAAAGCTTTTCTATTTAATCTTTAAATTTAGGCTTTACAGAAAAAACTAGCAGAAGAAAATTAATGAAAAATACCATGCACCTAAGCCAGTTGAAGCTTCTCACTACTGTCTCTGAGGCAGGCTACAATTACTATTGATTGTTTATTGATTGTCTGCAGTACACTCCACACAGCACAGCAAATAATTAGACATAAGACTTTCCCAGCAGTCTCACTGTATAAATTCTACAGACAGATAACAGACCCAAACACAAGAAAAGAAGAATAAAAATGGCCTAGATTAAGCCAAACCATGACACACTCTTTGAGTCTACAAAATCCAATCTTCCTCTTTCAGACTTCTCCATAGGATTTCTTCAAGATTATTTCTAGGTTGTCAAAACCAAACAGCATCTATCTATCCAGCCATTTTGGTCTTGCTTCGTGGGTTTGCATTTAGCCAGTTGCCTCCAGTGTTGCTTGCTCCATCGTAGTGCAGAAAAGCAAAACAAAATAAAAATGCCAAGAACTTCACATTGTAAAGATGACCCATCTCCCTGCTCCTCACAAAGAAGATACATAGAAATAAGCTTAAGCATGGCATAGTGGAGGGGTTCTCAATCTGGGGTCTGTGGATCCCTTTTGGGCTTCAAAGCATCTGTGAACCCTCTGAAATTCTATGCAACGCAAAATGTCTCATGTATGCACACATGAGAATGTTTCTGTTAAAAGGGTCCCTGATTTTCATCAGATTCAAAAAAGAGACTGTGATTCCCCCAAAAAGGTTCAGAACAGCTAGACTCTAGTTCCACAGTGGTTGTCCACCGATAATAAGAATCAGGGGAACACTACACTACATACACATGTATACACAGCACATACGCATGTACACACACACACACACACACACACATGCATACGCACATGCACACACACAGAGAATTCTAGTCCAGGTTTTGCTTTTCAGTGCTATTTAGTAGAAGCTCAATTAATTAAAATTTGTTTTTCCTGAAAATTATTTTTAAAAATTTAATTTCCATGTATACAATGCTTACACACATGGAAAAAGAAAGGATATATAGAAAAAATTAACTATGCTTCTTTGGGTGATAGGATTACGAATTATTTTTATTTTTCTTTATCCTTTGTTTAAAGTTTTCTACAAAATTTTATATTTTTTAATAATTAAGGAAAGAGAAATCTTTTTTTAAAAGAAATACATTTATTTCAACCATATTGTAACTTCTGTTTAACTCCATTGTCTAATTCCAATGGAAAAAAATGTCTCCATCTGTAGCCTGCTTTGGAATATTTTCCAGATCTGCTCCCCTGTCATCATTTCTATAGCCACTACTGCAGGAACGTTTTATCACTGCATATCCCCAATTTTTTGTGATTACGTCAAGAGCAGTCAATGCTAGAGAAATTTTTGCTCCTCTAATTTAATGATAATAACTATCATACTTAGGTACACCAAGTACCAGGCTCCTTGTAAATACCCTGCATACAATATCTCATATGATTTCATAATACTAAGAGCCAGTATGATTATCTTTTGTTTTAGAGTAAGACTATGGAGGCTTTGGAAAAGTTAAGCAATTGCTCAAGGTCACAAACTGGGAAGCTGGAACTCAAAGCCTTTGGTCTGACTTAAAAGCAAACAAAATAGTCAAGCTAGAATTTACTGAATTTCCTCTGTCAGAAACATCCCCTGATTCCTCTGTAAAGCCACTTCCTCGTAAATTCAATTGTGTCAATTCCATATGTTGTCTTTTTCCCCTAAAGTTTTGCTTCCATGCCTCTCACCAACATCTGTACCAATGAATATCCTGCACTTTTCTTTAAAACCTCTTTCAAAACCTTTTCTTTCTTTTTCGTATTTCAAATTACTTTATTTCAAAACACACTTAATAAATCTTTACTTTTTTATTCTAGTGATATACATTAATTTCAACATTGCATTCCAGTTGATATTTATGTAAATATGTAAAAACTTAATGTGGACTGATTTGGCACTGTTTGTCACTCTTATTGTGTGCTTGACTCTCTCCCTCCCCTTCATTGGTTCTCTCTCTTTAAACTTTTTATTATGGGAAATAGACACAAATAGAGAGAATGGTGTGGTGAACTCTTATATACCCAGTACCCACCTTCAACAGTTATTAGCTCATGGCCAGTCTTGTTTCCCTTGCAGTCTTACCACTTATCCTCATCCTGTGTTATTTAAAGCAAATCCCAGGCATTGCATCATCCCTAAATATATTTATACAAACCACAATATCATTATTACACCTAAAAATTCACAATAATTCCTCAATATCATCAGAAATCTAGTTAGTGTTCAAATAGCCAATCATTTTTAAAAGGTGTAGCTTTAAAAAATTTACAGTTTGTTTAATTCAGAGTCCAGGTAAGGTCCCACACATTTCAATTGATGGATGTGTCTCTTATTTCTTTTAATCTACCCCATGTCAGTCTGTTATTGCCTGTGGGCAGGGGACTTAGCTCCCTGGGTGCACTGAGAGCTTTTGGTAGCCAACACTCAGGGAAGCTGGGGGGATGTGGGAAGGGCATCCACTGCATCCACTGCTCAGGGGAATTAGGGGGAGAAATTCCAGGCACAAGGAACAGCATGAGCAAAAACCCACGAATGGCACAGCGCAGCACGCCAAACCCTTTCTTTAGAAAGTTTCCTAGCTTATCACATTTAGTTTCAGTGTCTTATTACTTTAGCAATTATCTGTGTCAGAGGTGGCCAAGTGTTCACCAGCATCCATGTTCCCCTTCTTCTTTTTTAGCCTTTTTAGCAATAGACACGTAGCAACATAGCTATAGATAACATATCCCACCCTTTCTGGCTGACAGATGTGGCCATATGTCTAAGTTTTGGTCAATAGGATGTGAGAATACAATATATATGCAACTACTGGGTAGAAAAAAAATCTATATAAATTTTATTTCTACCCCTTCCTGCTGGGAAATGGCAACAAGCAGAGTTCTAGTCTTAGACGAAGATAGCAGTGTTGCTTCATCAGCATTTGCCCCTGAATGACCACATGGAACACAGTCACCCAACTACCCTAGGCCATTCGCTTACCTTAAGGCTGATGGGAGAAAAATAAAAATAAACTTATCTATTTTCTAAGCCACTATAATTTTGTAACAGCAACTCATCCTTTACTATACCCAATAGAGTATCCCATATGTAATGTAATGTATTATTTTCTACTTTTCTGGTTCACTCATCAACTATATATATTAACCACCGTGGGAAAAGACACTATATTGGAAAGTGAATTTGCAAAAGTTGCTTAACCTCCTTGAGCCTCAGGTCCTTATCTGTTAGAAAAAGAAAAGACGTATCTATATCTCACAGTGGTTTTTTGTTTTGTTTTGTTTTGTTTTCCTTTTCTCCCATCAGTAGACTGTAAAGTATTTGATTATAAGGGTTACAGACTTTAATGCTTTTTTCCCCCCAATCTCCCAAGCAGCAGTTATTGTAAAGGTCTTGATTGCCAAGTGCATAAAATTGTTAGTTATCTTGAAAAAGACAGTCCATTCAAATTTTGAAGGCCAGACATTTAGAAAATAAGATTTTTTTAACTTTTAAGCCTCAAATAAACTAGCTCTTGACATTTTAATTTTTAATATGCAGGTGTTAATCTGGCAAATCTTGGGTGTATAAAAGCTTAGTTTCTGTCTGTAAGATACACTGGGAAGGAATTTTTAAAAAGGACTAAATAGTGAATTTACTTTCTGCCCCACAGAAGGCACACATCCTGTACGATGTGTAGTCAATAACTATGATTTATTAAAACAGACACAATATGATACGATATATATAAAGCACCCAAAAGCTGCACATAGTTCACTTCCAGTGATGGTGACTGAAGCACTGTAGTGTGTGCGTATGTACGTGTGTGTTGACGGGAATCAAGGGCAAGGGGGAAGGAGGGTTCTCCTCTTAGAGGGATTAGTTGACCTCAAGTGCATAGCTACTACTGTTTTCAAAACAGAAAATAAGAAACAGCCCTCTCTATCATAAAAAGTTGCTTTTGCCTGTATAGAAACGTGTGTCCAGCACATTGTTATTCCTTACTGTCAAAGACTTGTGAATAAGTAACTGTTGTTAAAGATATATAACCACAAGTTATTATTAACCATTATGCATCACTAACATAGCGTTTGACAAATGTTCATATGGTGTGTGCTAACCACAGGGCAAAAGCAAAAAAGCAAAAAAAAAAAAAAAAAAAAAAAAAAAAGGCACAATTCTAATTAGATCTAAAAATGTATCCCAAATGTGCTTCTAATCACTCATCCTCTCCGCTCTGTTGCCTTCTGAAGTGCCTCAGAGGCATTTAACACTTCACAAGAGGGGCCATAGGTGACATATTTCCTCATTCTTTCCAATTCCAGACAGCAGCTCACACACATCACAACATAAAGGTCACAAACATAGACAGATGCCTGTTCAGAATACAAATGTTGCTGGGCTTGTTTTTCTCTGAGGAGTGCTCCATCCCAGTGAGTTGTAAGAAGAATGCACTTGGCAGTCTGTCATGTAACATGGCTGGTTGTGCCCTATTGTCTACTCTGAGACTTGTATTCACAGAAGGTGGGCTTCCCAGGGCCAAGGGCTGTTTAATAATGTGACAATTATTAACTCAGCAGCAAAAGTAACCTAAGAGATCACTGGCCCAACCTCCCACCCTTGCCCAACATCTTTTACTAATGCCATCTGGCTTTTGCTGAGTGACCAGTTCTGAGAGGTCTCCTCCTGATTGCAGCTGGAAGGCAAGATGAAGCTGCTAAGTTACTTGGGACTCTTGAACTGTCTGCAGGATCCAGCACAGATGTTGTCAATCTGCTATCTGTTATGAGTTTGCCTCCTCCCATTAAGTGTTTGGGCAATTGAAAGAAAGAAGGGAAATTCCAGGACAGCCAGCCAGTCTAGGGGATGGGAGGTGGAACCGGGGAAACACAAAAGTATCAATGAAAAAAAGGAGAAAGAACACATAGGAAACAGATGCCTAAGGAATGAGAGGCAGAGCAACCTGAGGAAGCTGATTTAAAAGAAGAAAACAAGCGAGGCAAGCAAGGGATTAGCAGAGAAACTCTGAAGGTTGCACTGTCAAGTGATGGTTTGCTTTTACTAAAAGACCGATGAGAACCCTGTCTGTAGTGAATGTGGTTACAACTATGAGATACCGAGTTTATTACTGTTGCCAACTTGAGAGCAATTTAGCAATGACTGTCAAAACTTTAAACACATATCCTAAGGGAACAACAATCCCATTGTTAAGGATGTATTCTACAGATAAACAAATGCAATAGCAATGATGTTCACTGATCTGTTCATAGTTGCAAAAAACTGTAACCACCCAAATGTACATTAAAAGGGGACTGGTTAAATAAATCATGGAATGTGAAAATATTAAAAAGAACAAAGTATATATGCTGATGTGGAAAGCTGCTCACACTGTTTTAGGAATGAAGCAGGTTGTGAAATATTTACACTAAAATTCTATTTGTGAAAAAAAGTCAATATATTTGTTTGCATATGGACTGAAACTATCAGGAAAGACAAAAAGCTAGTTTTGAAATATTATGCATAATTTGACCCCATTTATATTTTTAAAAATTATGTATAGGAGTATTCATAAAAAGACAGAAAAAGATGGAAGGACACTCAAAACTTGTTTAACAATGTTACCTATTCCGAGAGGAGAACATTGCCATGTAACCTGAGTTTTAATTTCTAAAGAATAAAACAAAATATTAAGTTGTCTCTCCTACCTCTAGAGAAGGATGTTGTTATAAAGGACTAGAAGGGACCCAATGACAGTGTAGTTATTTCCACACTGTGGCTCTCAGAGTAAGATTATAAATAAATGGTCCCAGGCTTTTTAAAGTCTAAAACCTTCAGTCTAATCACAAACTCATCATTATAGGTGACAAATACAAAAGCCAACTTTGCCTAAGGTCACATTGTGGCAGAATAGAACTAGAAACTAGATATTTTGACTTCTAATTCTTTTTGTTTCTAATCATACCATGAACCATATCTAAGGAAAGCCAATATTGGCTGGGCTCAGTGCCTCATGCTTGTAATCCCAGCACTTTGGGAGACCAAGTTGGGAGGATTGCTTGAGGCCAGGAGTTCAAGACCAGCCTGGACAACATAGGAAGACTCTGTCTCTACAAAAATAAAAAAATAGCCATGAGTGGTGGCATGTGCCTGTAGTCTCAGCTACCCAGGAGGATGAGGTGGGAGGATTGCTTGAGCTCAGGAGGTGAGGGCTGCAGTGAGCTAAGATTGCACTACTGCGTTCCGGCCTAGGTGACAGAGTGAGGCCACCTATCAAAAAAAAAAAGAAAATTTTAAAAAAAGGAAAGCCAATATTTACTGTTCATTGATAATTTAAAAACAGTTACTATGAGTCTATTATGTACTAGGGATATGTACTTAGTAGATGACAAAGGGTAAAAGACCGCAAGACACGGACTCTACTTTGGAGAAAAACTGTAAACACGCCAGAGAGACCCTCAGTGCTGGAGAAGAATCTGGACAGATCCCTCCTTATCTATAGCAAAACTAGGGCTTGCTCTTAGGAGCCCCTCCTCAAAGACTCAGGTTCCACAATACATCCTACATAAAGTCAAGGGAAGAGGGAGACTCTCCCCCTCTGCAGTGACAGCTTAGAAGAAAAAATAAACACAAGTTTTTACAATACATATTGTGACGTGCTGGTACATTAGTCTGTTCTCACGCTGCTAATAAAGACATACCTGAGACTGGGTAATTTACAAAGGAAAGAGGTTTAATTGACTCACAGTTCCCTGTGGCTGGGGAGGCCTCAGGAAACTTACAATCCTGGTGGAAGGTGAAGAAAACACACCCTTCTTCATATGGCAGCAGCAAGGAGAAGTGCCGAGCAAAAGGAGGGAAAAGCCCCTTATAAAACCATCAGATCTCATGAGAACTCGCTCATTACCACGAGAACAGTAGCACAGGGTAACCACCTCATGATTCAATGACCTCTCACTAGGTCCCTCCCACAACACATGGGGATTATGGGAACTACAGTTCAAGATGAGATTTGGGTGGCGACACAGCCAAACCATATTGGTCAGTTACATGTTAGCCATAAGATAAGATCCTAGTTACAGAGTAGTGAGCAGGGTAAACGCTGTCACTGCCTACATAAAGCTTCCTTCACTAGCTGATCACGAGGCTCACAGAACACAGACTGCAGCGGCCATACCTGACAAACAATACAGACTTGACAAAATAGTTCAGAGAAGTCACAAAACAAGCAAGAAATCAAATGCTAAACATAGAATTACACACAAAAAAGAATAATTTACAGTGACGGTAGAAAAGAAGAATAGAGGGTGCATGAGATCAAGAGGTTGACCAAAGAGTTTTTTGTTGATCCAATGTGATTTATCCACTGGAAAACAGTAATTTCATGCTAAAATACCATTAATGAGTGTTTTAATGTTAATGGCCAAAAAATGCAATGTTCCCAACAAGCATTTTCACATACATACCAATTCCTTTAATCAGGTGGCAGTTTGGAAGGTCTACAGATTCTACTTCTCTTGAGGCTTTAAGTCGATTTCTGTTACAAAAAAATACATATATATATTTGTTTAGGTATTCCCTGCTTTGTTTTAGAAAGGGTTTAAAGAGGCTTGCAGCAATACATAAAACACAGCGTTTTAAGTCTAAAGCAGATGAAAGAGAAAATAGAAAAACAAGGGTAGGAACATAAAACTGCACCAGAAATGAAGTTAAAACAAAAAAGCCTATTGCAAAGTTCTATATACTGATACGGGTTTTTTTAAATTTTAAAGCCAATAACTCAACCAATAAACCTTATAATGCAAGTTCCTATCCAAATGTAAACACAGCACCAGCTCACATTTCTCACAGTGTTGGTGTTGTGGGAAAAGAGTTCCAGATGTAGAACCAGAAGCCCTGTCTTCCTTCTGAAGAGTCAAACAATGAAAAATGACTCTAAGCCTCACACAGAGACTGCAAAGAAGCCAAGAGAAAATGGCATTGCTCAGAGCCTGACACACCAAAGACATCCCACAAATAGTTAACTAACAAAAAAGAGAAGGTAGCATCCCTATCACAGTATTTTTTTAAATAAGAATTTGTTTATCTTATTTCTATAGTTTTTGGGGGTACAAGTGGTTTTTGGTTACATGGATGAGTGATATAGCAGTGAATTCTGAGATTTTAGTGTACCCATCCATGACAGCATTTACTGGAGTAGGAAGGATGGAGAACACCAACTGGTTTTGTAACTACTTTAGCAAAAGTGTTGTATATCCAGAAAATTAAAAGGAGGAAATAATAAGAGAATGTTGAACTCTAATAGGATATCTTCCCCCTCCCTCTCCACTCTAAAGGGTCAGGAAGCAGTTTGGGGCAACACCTGTGGGATCTTTGGTTTTGAACGCCACATACTATTGGCTTTCCCTTCTCCTCTCACATTTTTTCACCTTCTCTGTTCTCTAGAGCCATAAACAATAAAAATAGCACCTTATAGAAACTTCACATTTTTCAGTGGTTCCCACATACCATACATTTAAGAGACAAAATAGCTATTTGCCGTGTGTTCTCCTCCTGTG
Organism: Mandrillus leucophaeus; assembly: GCF_000951045.1. Taxonomy (NCBI): domain Eukaryota; kingdom Metazoa; phylum Chordata; class Mammalia; order Primates; family Cercopithecidae; genus Mandrillus; species Mandrillus leucophaeus. The sequence goes on from NW_012101454.1 coordinate 1,750,061, forward strand.
CATATCCCTGACAGTTTCTGAGGTCTAGACACTGGGGAAGGCTTCTAGAGTATGGCGCAGGCTACCGGTTTCTTCTAGATAACTCAGAACTACTCATAGTTTGTACCAACTACACATTTTGGCAATTCATATCATACACAAAGTTTCTAATTAAAATGTTAATCAGTATGTATTTGAAATCATGTAACTTAAATAATATTAAATCTTTCGAAACAATATAGCAATAAGGCAAAAAGTATAAATAAATCAATATTTAAATATAATAAAAATATGATGCATTAAATGTATTAAATAATACAAATTTTTAAATAAAGCATTAAAAAATACAATAAATCTCACCCCTACGTGTCACAGAAGTGATTCAAGAGAGGAAAAATAAACTAAAAAACCAAATACTACATGTTCTCACTTTAACTGGGAGCTAAACAATGGTGCACATGGACATAAAGATGATGATGGTAGACACTGGGGACTACTAGAAGGGGAAGGGAGGGGAGTGGACAAGGGCTGAAAAACTATAGGGTACTATGCTCACTACCTGGGTGACGGCATCATGTTCCCCAAACCTCAGCATCACACAATATACCCATGTAAAACCTGCACAGGTACCCCTTGAATCTAAAAAAAAAAAATCGAAATTATAAAACAAAGAGAGAGAGAAAAAAAAGTTTATGTAGCCTAATGTGGTAGTAATCTTAATTGTGATGATGACAATGACACTCGTGATAATCATGGGTAGTCAAAGGAAATAAATAACAAAACACATATAATTTACCGCTGTTCTAAGTGATTTACCTCCATGCATTCATTTAATTCTTCAAACAACCCTATAAATTCATTTAATTCTTCAAACAACCCTATAAATTAGGTAGCATTATTCCAGTTTTAAAGATGAAAAAACTGAATCAGACAAAACAATTTTCCCAAGGCTCAACTTAGCCAGAAGTGCTGGAAGCAGGGGAGTTTTTGCTTTAAACTACTCTGTACTTTTCTCAGAAAGAAGTAAAAGGATCTGTGTTCTTGTCTTAGCAGTGAAATTGCCATGACCCTTGGCAGGTCAGTTAATCTCTATAGGTGTCAGTCTTCTTTATGGATAAAATAAGCATGAGCCTAAAACACCTCCAAGATTCTACTAATGTTATATGACTCCAGAAACAGATGCAGCTACAAAGCAATAGGTTATAACTGCTGTTTGTACACTAAGTTTTAGTATCAAGCATTGGTTTGGATGTCAATTTTACACAACTTACTACTATGCCTATTTGACTATACAAAAATAGGAATAACGACGTTTACCATCTACCTTTTTCAAAGATAATCTCTTTGGATTAAATACAATCTGTTCAAAGTAACACATTCCGATGTGATTGGAAAGTTTAATATGGGCTTCCGGTTTCAGAGTCAACTTAGGTTTGCATAAATAATTGATGCTAAATAGGGCAATCTTTTTCAACTAGTTTTCTTGTACAATATCATGTTTTGATATGCAGCCTACCTGCTATTAACATGGAGGAGTTACATAAGGGTTGTGCATAACTTCCACTTAACTGATTTTTTTCTTGGCTTTCCTTTTTGATAAAAGAAAATGGGGGTTTTGCCTCTATCCTTCCTGGACCATTAAGACTTCCAAATTTCTTCAGTTGGAAACTGCCAGACGTTTTCCCTGGCAGAACAATCAGTTCCCTGCTTGTTAGTGGACTTCTGTTTTCTGGGTGGCAGACCGTAGTGGCTGACAAAATTAACGCCATTCCCACCCCCCTTTCTTTCTCCCTTGCTGCTTCCATTGTAGTGGTGGGCAAAGCAAATATTTGCTTTCTCAGACTCCCCTGTATTGAGATGTAATCATATGACCCAGGTTTTGGGGAAAGATACTGTGTTCTGGATACAAAGGAGAGTCATGAGAAGACAGCTAGCTGGCATCACTCTGTCTCCTTTCTTCATGATTTAAACACACATGTAGTGCTTGAGACTGCAGTAGCCATTCTGCATCCTTGAGAAAGATACAGCTATAAAGTCAATAGGGAGAGATCAAATAATGAAAATATATGAAGAACCCAGTTCCTTGATATAATCACTGGCTCAACGAGCAAGCTCTATACTGGGTCACCTACAGAGGTGTTTGTCACATGAGGAAAATAAATCCCTCTTCAAATGAACTACCATTAATCTGATGTATGTTACTTGTGGCTGGAAGCAAGCCTCACTGGCATCAGATTTAAGAAGTTTGTGTATTTAAGAAATACACATATTTCTCTCAATATAGAGAAAGCTATACAAACCTTTTCGGATTAGATTAATAAGCCTAAAAGTATTCATGTAAAAAAGCACGACATAAATGGTGTAAACACATATAAGTGACGATATGAGAGGAGGAACACTCTACTTCGGCCAGAGCCTATTTATTCCCTAACACTTTTATGTCTATAACATGCTTATGACTGTGCTAGGTCAGAGATGCATGGCTATTGCCATTCTGCTGTCAGGCAGGCGTCACTAATCAATAGCAGCACTCTCCATTTAACCCAGAGCCAGCCTCAGACACACTGTTTCGCAACCACAGGGAGTCTGTTAAAACTGACACTCAAAAGGAAAGCTATTTGCCTTCTCTATTTTAGGTTCCTTTTGTTTTTCTTTCTTTTCTTCTTCATTACAGTTATTTATTAATTATTTCTTCATCACAAACCTATGGTAGGTAAAATACAGGAAACAGTATCTGCTGGCTTCCTTCATTGGTGTCACAATCATTCCCCAAGTGACCCCTATGGAGTCCAGTGACCAAGGAATCCATGAGTAGAATTCAGGGATCCATGAACTTGGATGGGGGAAAAATACATCTTTATTTAAACCTCTAATTCAAATTGAGTATTTCCTTTGATGATGAGTGTACACAACAAACCACAATACTATTAGTAGTATTTGTGACTCTGTCACTAATAGAAATTACAGATACTTTTCTATCGCATTTCAGTTGTAGATAGCTCAAAGTGCTATTTACATTCATAGCTACTTCAAAATATCTGTTAGACATTTACCTACCTCTAGATCCATTTAAGGGTTTAATTAAAAAAGCATATTATATCATAGATTTTAAAATAGTTTGGTAGCAGTACTTAAGTATAATTGGTTTCCTTTGTAATCGTACATATTTTATTTTACTCATTTAAAAACATGATGCTGAGAAGGAATGAAGGCTTCACTAGACTGCCAAAAGGATGTATGGCACAAAGGTTTAAGGAATTTTGCTTGAATTTCATTGTCTTCATAGATGACATTTATTGAGCTGACTGTGTGCCTGGCATTGTTTCAAGCATTCTCATAGTCCCACTGTGGAGCAGGTAGTTCCCCATCCTACAGATTAGAACACCAGGGCACAGAAAAGTGAAATAATCAGTCCAAGTTTTCAGGTAAATAGTAGAGCTATGAATGAACTCAGGCTACCTGTTCACAAAGCATGAACTCTTAACTAACAGTCATTAGCATGAAATCAATCTCAGTTTCTTTCATTCAGGAAACAGCAGTACCCTTCCAGAGGAGAATGAGACCAGGGGCTGCTAGCTATTATCTGGTCTCACAGCAGGTAGCAGTAAGGGTGCACCATGCTATGGTGCCAACATGCCCCTGAGCAAAGTGGGAACACAGTGTTACTATCAGGAGTTTCTTTGTGCCATACTTCTCTGGTTTTGAATTTACACACAACTGCTGGGGCTTTATCTCCTATGTGCAAGTGATATAGAAGCCAGGGCTTTATCTTTTATGTATAGCCTTGTAAAAACCCTTTGGAATTCACCCCTTGAACTCTGGCAATACTTGCACTAAGTTACTAGGAATTTGTGCTTAGGCCTGTAAACCTAGGGAAAATTTGCTCCACTGGCAGAGAAGCTAGAAGACTGTGGGGAGCTGGGGTCAACTTATTTGGAATCAAGAGACCTGGCTGAGGGGACAGGTTCAGCACTAATCATTCATTAATTATATTATTGAATAATTATATTATTCTGTTGAACTAACTAGTTAACCTCTCTAACCTCAGTATTTACAGTTATAATGTAGAGGGGAAGATATCTATGAAGACTGGATGAAGGCATAAAAGTAAAAGAGCTTTCTGTCCAAATGTCAGTAAATGTATATTTTGGTTTAATATAAAGAAATTTGGCAGGGCTCAGTAGCTCACACCCATAATCCCAGTGCTTTGGGAAGTTGAGGCGGGAGGATCACTTGCGGCTAGAAGTTTGAGATCAGCCTGGGCAACTCAGCAAGAACCCCGTCTCTACAAAAAAAATGTATTTTTTGTTTTTTTGAGACAGAGTCTCACTCTGTCGCCAGGCTGGAGTGCAATGGCTCATTGCAACTTCCACCTCCCGGGTTCAAGCGATTTTCCCGCCTCAGCCTCCTGAGTAGCTGGGATTACAGGCATGTGCCACCATGCCCAGCTAATTTTGTATTTTTAGTAGAGATGGGGTTTCACCATGTTGGTCAGGCTGGTCTTGAACTCCCAACCTCAGGTGATCCGCCCACCTCAGCCTCCCAAAGTGCTGGGATTACGGTAATGAGCCACCGTGCCCAGCCGTGTTTTTTTAAATAGCCAGGTGTGGTGGTGCATGTCTATAGTCCTCACTGCTTAGGAGGCTGAGGTGGGAGGATCACTTGAGCCCAGGTGTTCCAGGTTACAATGAGCTATGATTGTGCTGCTGCATTCCAGCCTGGGAGAGAGAGCAAGATCCTGCCTTGAAGAAAAAAAAAAAATTTAAAGATAGATTAAAAAAAAAATAAAGAAGTTTTTACACTTTTGACACACTGACCAGCACACAAGAGTCACCTAATAAATGATTTAAAGGATGGTGGTTTAAAAAAAAAAAAAAAAAAAAAGACTGCTGCTTCAGAAGTAGAAACAGACCACAGAGCTTCTTGTGGGAATTGTCATAAAAGGTGCCAGGCAGCAAGTAGAACATTCACATGGGTACTCTGGGGGTTCCCGCCCACGCTTAGGTCTCTGATGCACTCAAGCCTCACGATTCATCCACAGCTGCGTACCTTGACACCAGGAACTGGCCTGGGAATATTTGTATACTGTTATTTTCTCCTTTATTGCTCAACTAGGGAGGGGTGGAAAAAGAGGGTGTGGAATCCCAGTTACAGTTTAGAAGAAGAAAGACAGCTTTGATGACATTTATCCTTCTGGGACATCCTTATACTAAAAATTGAAGTGGGCAAACTGGGGAGAGAAATAACTGTCTGTCTGGGGAGAGAAACTGCCAAAGCACCATCTCTAAATATTGAATAATCAAACAGTAGGTATCAGATTAAAGCAAAAAATCAAACATAAAGCCTCTGTCTCTTCAACTTCCTCTGAAGAGCCTTTCCTTATGAGGAAGTGGGAACTTGCTTTTTTTTTTTTCTTTTTTTTTGAGGGAGTCTTGCTCTGTTGTCCAGGCTGGAGTTCAGTGGCTCAATCTTGGCTCACTGCAACCTCTACCTCTGGGGTTCAAGCAATTCTCCTGACTCAGCCTCCCAAGTAGCTGGGATTACAGGCATGCACCACCACACCTGGCTAATTTTTGTATTTTTATTAGAGGCAGGTTTCACCATGTTGGCCAGGCTGGTTTTGAACTCCTGACCTCTAGTGATCTGCCCGCCTCAGCCTCCCAAAGTGTGGGATTACAGGCGTGAGCCACCGTGTCCGGCTGAACATGCTCCTTTTTAAAACAGACTCTAAAGGTCACCGAATTCTGTAAACAGAAGGCAGTCTACCATATGATAAAATATAGGGTACCCAGTTAAATTTTAATTTGAGATAAACAATGAATGATATTTCAGTATAATTATGTCCCAAATTCCACACTTATGCTAAAAGTATGGTAAAAAATTACCACTTAAAAAAAAATTATCTATCTGAAATTCAAAGTTAACTGGGTAACCTACATTTTTCTTTGCTAAATCCAGCCACCCAACATTCTCACGTCAGCCCATTTGGGGCTTCACATATCCAATAAAGTTACCACTTTATAAAGTCACTGCCCAATAAGGTATATCACAGTCACATAAAGAAAAGTTGCATCAAATTGTAAAGTAGGCCGAGGGTGGTGGCTGATGCATATAATCCTATCACTTTGGGAGGCCGAGGCGGGAGCATCACTTGAGGCCAGGAGTTTGAGATTAGCTTGGGCAACAAAGTGAGACCCTGTCTCTGCAAGAAATAAAAGTAATAGCTGGGCATGGTAGTACGCATCTGTAGTCCCAGCTACTCAGGAGGCTAAGGAGGGAGGACTGCTTGTGCCTAGGAGTTTGAGGCTGTAGTGAGCTTTGATGTACCACTGTACTCTGGCTTGGGCAGCAGAGCAAGGCCTTGTCTCAAAATAAAAAACAAAGAAAAGCAAAAACCAACCAAACAAAAACCTGTAAAGAAACTATCCGGTGCATCTGTCAATAAGTTTTACTTACTTTTTCTTTTTTTTTTTTTTTGATTTGCAGCTATAACTTTGAAACCTTAAGATTAGTGAGAAGGGGAAAAATTTGACTGTTGAGAAAACTTCCAACTTGCAGAAAAACTGGTGGCTTACACATTAGTGACAACATAATAAGCTTGTAAATTTTGGTGGTCTTGTCTTTGAAACGGAGAGCAGGACAGATCATATACAAAGTCATCCAACTCATGAATGTTCTGTAGAGCACAATGGGCACTACCTAACATGAAAATTAAGGTCAACATGTCCATTTCCTACCCATGAGCATTCTTTCCTCAACTCTCACTGCCATCTCAGCCACCACACTCTTCCTCTTTGCATTGCTTTATCAGTAGATGAAACTACAACCATGGGACAGTAGAGCTGTGGCACAAACTCTGGTAGTACTTTTGACTTCTCCCTCATCCCTGGGGTTCCAGAATTTGGGTCCCTGTTATCGTCTCTGACCTTAACCAGCTTCCCCATGTCCGCTCTCTATTCTAGTAGTTCTCAACCTTGACTGCTCATTAGAATTATTAGGAGTGTTTTTAAAAATAAAAAATACCACTGCTACTGTCAGCCACTGTTCTTACATTATGTACTCCCTTGTTTACCTGTGAACCCTGAAGCCACCTTGCCAAACAGTACATTATTCCATATCACATTTTAGTTATAATGAAAAATCTCTGGTAGGTAGACACCATAGTTTATAAATTACCAACTCAAATTTTGTTTATTTATTTATTTATTTTGTAGAGATGGGATCTTGCTATGCTGCCCAGGCCTGTTGCTAACTCCTGGGCTCAAGCAGTCCTCCAGCTTAGGCCTCTAACAGTGCTGGGATTACACGTGTGGCTGTAGATTCTGATTCAGACCAGCTGAATCAGAATCTTTGGTGGTGCCACCCAGACACTGGCCCTCCAAGAGATTCTAATGTACAGAGAACCATTGCTCTATTCCAATCCCCCTTTCCAGGCTTATCTCTATAAAACACAACTAGTTATATTAAGTTCTTGTTGAAAAGCAAAACCCACCAATATTTCCCTTTTGAAGGACTATTGGGCCTATCAAAGTGGGGCCCCATTTTTCAACTTATATTTAATGGCCTCAAAACCTATCCTTCCCACCACCCTACTATTCTCATCTCCTGACTTTATGCTCCCTTCAAACTGGCCCATTTGCTAGTCTTCCAACTTCCCACCTTAGTCCCTTTGCTCCTGCTGCACTATGCATTTGGCATGGGCCCCTTCATGCCTGTATGTGTTGCATCCACCCTTTACGGTCAGGTCGAATGTCTCTTCCTCCTGGAACTCCACCTTCAGGGGATGTAATCTTTCCTCTTTAAGCCTATGGGGTTCGTTTGTGCCTGTCCTTAGGACATCCTAATTTATACACTTACTGTATTTTATTTCTCTCTTCCCCTGTATTAAACTCCATAAGGGTCGTAGTCTACTACAGGAGCCTAAGAGAGAATATCACACATACCAGGCGCTCAGTATTTCTGGAACTCTTTTGCATGAGGCCTATAAAATTTTGGTTGAGGCAGGGCAGGACAGCTCACACCCGTAATCTCAGCACTGTAGGAGGCCTAGGCCAGAGGATTGCTTGAGCTCAAGAGTTAGGTACCAGCCTGGGCAATATAGCAAGACCCCATCTGTACAAAAAATAAAATAAAACAAATAAAAAA
>NW_012101454.1:1761144-1763817 GCF_000951045.1 Mandrillus leucophaeus
TAAGAAGTTGTCCTTTGAAAGTCCAGGAGGCATTACCTTTTTTGTGTCGTGGACCCTTCTGGCAGTGGTGAGCCTGTGGTTAACTTCTCAGAATAATGTTTATGAATGCTTGCAATAAAATGCATAGATTTTCTCCTGTGTGTTTCATGAAGAAAAGAAAAATAATTTTTTTAAGTGAATAAAATGTATAGATTGCAAAGAAAATCAATTACATTGTAAGAAAAAAAAATAACAGAGCAGTCTGAACTCTGTGAGGTAGGCAAAATTTATCAGGCCCAGAGTGACATGAGTATGGGATTTCAGTCACGCCCCAGCACCCATGCCTGGGGACAGTTGTTTAAAGATACTTTGTTCCCGAGTAGCTGTCCTATCCATTATCTTCATATTCCTGAAATTTATGATACCAAGAATAAAGTATAACCAATCCACAGCTTATATTATTTTAACGCAAAGAATTTAGGAACTGCCTCTTCCTTCCCCTTAAAAATCTATGTGTAACTACTGCTAATCAGCGTGTATATTTAGGGAAACTTGAATCTATGCTCCTGGGTTGCAGTACTCAAACTTGGCCCAAATAAACTCTCTACTTACATTAATTTTGCCTTAGCTTCAAAATTAAAGGTCGACAATTGAAATGTAATTGTTAAAATATCTAAAACATAATTTTTGCTATAGTAATGTGGTAATGTAATGTGTGCAACATTATTTAACATAGTAAATAACAAGATCTAGCAACATCCTTTTAAATAATGAGCGCAAATGTTCTTTCATGATACTGAAAACAACTGTAATTAAATAATGAAAATAATTGTCATTTCCATTAGTAACAGTCACGAGTACTGCAAATGCTTCTGAGGTTTGTCTGCTAGTTTTGTAGTTGAAGAAAATACTAACTTCCATTTGAAATCAAGATTTTTTTTTTCTTATCTGAGGTCATTAATCCCTCTGAATTATCAATGGACAACTGGGTTAAGAACTCTGACATAGGCTAAGGCTATGACTGTTTAGAGAAGGGTGGAATCTCCTTCCTAGGACTATTTTGTTGTCAATTATTGAGGAAGAGAAGAGCCTCAGATACAAAATCAGAATTTAGGCCTGGCAAGGTAGCTCTTGCATATAATCTCAGCACTTTGAAAGGCCCAGGTGGGAGGATCACTTGAGGTGGGGAGTTCAAGACCATCGTGGGCAACATAGGGAGAACCCATCTCTACAAAAACATTAAAAGTAACAAAAATAAATAAATCAGAATTTAGAAGAAAGACCTAAAGCAGAGGGGCCTTGGACTATTGCCTGGGCTTCTCTCTTAATCTCTTAGGCCCTGAGGGAAGTACATACAACTATGCCTCATGGATTCTGGGTCAGGAGCCAGGCTACAGTGTCTTTCCACAGGTTCCACAAACTGCGAAAACCACACAGATGGTAAATAAGAATATCCAGGTATGTCCTATTCTCTATGTCTGCTTCCGTTTTGCTATTCCCAATTTGTAAAAAAGAGAAAAAAGTCATGTTCTTAATAGTCATGTTCTTCAACCTGGTTTCAGGTGACATTATAGGATTGGAGGTCTACATCTTTAGGATAGTCTCAGGATAGCAACAACAACAACAACAACAACAACCAAAACCAGCTTTTGTGCTGACTTTCCTTTCTTCCCGGGCCCATGGTAGGTGTCACTGATCGATTTTGGCAAAGTGTCTCATCACACCCAGACTTGTCCTCACAATTTGTTAAAACAACAACAAAAGGGAAATAAGAATCCCTGAGCTAGGAAACAGATTACAGTTCAGGATGAAACCTATTTGCCATCTTGGTGCTGGGTGGTCAGGGGGAACAATGCTCTGGGATTTAGCATGGAAGCATTTGCGATAATGAGCCAGGGCTTTCAAGTCCACCAAAGCTCACCCTCAGAGAATCAGAGAAACAGAAACCTTATTTTAACTTAATTAACATGACCAGTGAGTTCCCCCAATAATCTGTGTGAGGAATCTTCTACCCCCATATTCTTTCTCTTTCTGAATGTTGCTGTTGAAACAACTTTTGCAGAAGTAGTATCCATCTTTTCCCCCAGCCCCGCCACCATCCTAGGGCTGGAATTGTCATTCCTCACATGGAGATGGAGATGAGGCATATTTTCTAATTAGGAAATCAGAAACCATTGTAAGAATGTTAGAGTAGTTATTACATTGTACAGTATAGTTTAGCTGCCTTTTGAGATAACTAGGATGTATAGGCTACACCAAGAACATAACCCCTGGTTTATGTTTGTTTCCTGGGGAAAGTGGTTTCTGACTACCAAATAACCAAGTTACTTAATACAAAACAAACTTGTTCTGGAACTTGCTTGTGTGCTGGCAACTCCTTATACTTGGTATGAAACAGTTTTTCTCAAATAATGACTTCTGACTATGATTAGACATTTAGTGGGTTTTAAGCAAAATTTCAGAAATAATACCTTTTATCAATGCTTCTCAAACTATGTGCAGTGAAGGACGGGTTTTTCTTGGCCTTTGTAAAATACAATAAAAATGACTTACTGGAAGATGAAGTAAAAAAAAAACCAGATATACAAAATACAAGCCCAAATCTTTTATTATTTAGTTCAACAGACATAAAATGACTTGTCAAATTTCTGTAACAGTTTCTCAATGCTTACTTTCAATTTTTTGTAATTAACT
>NW_012101454.1:1763867-1836985 GCF_000951045.1 Mandrillus leucophaeus
TAGTAATGTGGTAATGTAATGTGTGCAACATTATTTAACATAGTAAATAACAAGATCTAGCAACATCCTTTTAAATAATGAGCGCAAATGTTCTTTCATGATACTGAAAACAACTGTAATTAAATAATGAAAATAATTGTCATTTCCATTAGTAACAGTCACGAGTACTGCAAATGCTTCTGAGGTTTGTCTGCTAGTTTTGTAGTTGAAGAAAATACTAACTTCCATCTGAAATCAAGATTTTTTTTTTCTTATCTGAGGTCATTAATCCCTCTGAATTATCAATGGACAACTGGGTTAAGAACTCTGACATAGGCTAAGGCTATGACTGTTTAGAGAAGGGTGGAATCTCCTTCCTAGGACTATTTTGTTGTCAATCATTGAGGAAGAGAAGAGCCTCAGATACAAAATCAGAATTTAGGCCTGGCAAGGTAGCTCTTGCATATAATCTCAGCACTTTGAAAGGCCCAGGTGGGAGGATCACTTGAGGTGGGGAGTTCAAGACCATCGTGGGCAACATAGGGAGAACCCATCTCTACAAAAACATTAAAAGTAACAAAAATAAATAAATCAGAATTTAGAAGAAAGACCTAAAGCAGAGGGGCCTTGGACTATTGCCTGGGCTTCTCTCTTAATCTCTTAGGCCCTGAGGGAAGTACATACAACTATGCCTCATGGATTCTGGGTCAGGAGCCAGGCTACAGTGTCTTTCCACAGGTTCCACAAACTGCGAAAACCACACAGATGGTAAATAAGAATATCCAGGTATGTCCTATTCTCTATGTCTGCTTCCGTTTTGCTATTCCCAATTTGTAAAAAAGAGAAAAAAGTCATGTTCTTAATAGTCATGTTCTTCAACCTGGTTTCAGGTGACATTATAGGATTGGAGGTCTACATCTTTAGGATAGTCTCAGGATAGCAACAACAACAACAACAACAACAACCAAAACCAGCTTTTGTGCTGACTTTCCTTTCTTCCCGGGCCCATGGTAGGTGTCACTGATCGATTTTGGCAAAGTGTCTCATCACACCCAGACTTGTCCTCACAATTTGTTAAAACAACAACAAAAGGGAAATAAGAATCCCTGAGCTAGGAAACAGATTACAGTTCAGGATGAAACCTATTTGCCATCTTGGTGCTGGGTGGTCAGGGGGAACAATGCTCTGGGATTTAGCATGGAAGCATTTGCGATAATGAGCCAGGGCTTTCAAGTCCACCAAAGCTCACCCTCAGAGAATCAGAGAAACAGAAACCTTATTTTAACTTAATTAACATGACCAGTGAGTTCCCCCAATAATCTGTGTGAGGAATCTTCTACCCCCATATTCTTTCTCTTTCTGAATGTTGCTGTTGAAACAACTTTTGCAGAAGTAGTATCCATCTTTTCCCCCAGCCCCGCCACCATCCTAGGGCTGGAATTGTCATTCCTCACATGGAGATGGAGATGAGGCATATTTTCTAATTAGGAAATCAGAAACCATTGTAAGAATGTTAGAGTAGTTATTACATTGTACAGTATAGTTTAGCTGCCTTTTGAGATAACTAGGATGTATAGGCTACACCAAGAACATAACCCCTGGTTTATGTTTGTTTCCTGGGGAAAGTGGTTTCTGACTACCAAATAACCAAGTTACTTAATACAAAACAAACTTGTTCTGGAACTTGCTTGTGTGCTGGCAACTCCTTATACTTGGTATGAAACAGTTTTTCTCAAATAATGACTTCTGACTATGATTAGACATTTAGTGGGTTTTAAGCAAAATTTCAGAAATAATACCTTTTATCAATGCTTCTCAAACTATGTGCAGTGAAGGACGGGTTTTTCTTGGCCTTTGTAAAATACAATGAAAATGACTTACTGGAAGATGAAGTAAAAAAAAAACCAGATATACAAAATACAAGCCCAAATCTTTTATTATTTAGTTCAACAGACATAAAATGACTTGTCAAATTTCTGTAACAGTTTCTAAATGCTTACTTTCAATTTTTTGTAATTAACTAGCCATGGACCAGAAACAAAGAGTTCACAGACTGAAAATGGTCAATGGAGCACACTGCCTTTCATAATTGTACTTTTAACCCTTTAAAGTTCTTTGCGTTGTATTCTTACTTGTAATGTTCACAGTAATTTGTGAAATAGGTGACTCGTGATTATTGTAATTTTATATAATATGTGATGGGGAGTTGGACCCTCCATATTCCTTTTATCCCTTCCTCTCCTTACCTCTGTTTTAAAAAGGGAGCAAAAATGCACTGAAGGCATGCTATCAAAGATGGTTATTATCAGCAAAAGAAAGATTTGCCTTTTAGATACCTCACTCCGTGGCTTCTCAAAGACTAAAGGAAACCTCCCCCCAGCCAGGCCATTTTCTGAGAATTCCAGCATATTAAAAAGTGAAGAAATGCCATAACAGAAACATAAAGATTTTTTTAAATATTTATGTTCAACAAATGAACATCTTCAAATAATAGGTTGAATGATATTAACTTGTTGTTTGTAGAGGTCAAATTCATAAACAGAGATAAAACACAATGTAATGTGCTAGTTACAGAATAATTATGCAATTCATAAAAAATACTTATTCCTGGTTTGCTATAGGAAGAGTGGTCCAGTCGTAGAACTGAAGTTTAAAATGAATGAGTTTTTTCAGTTGTGTCAATGTATCTTTATGATGTATGAATAAATGAATTCTGAGATAATGTTGAAAGTCAACATTTAAGGCTCTTTGTAAACTTTGGCTTGCCCGTCCCCATGAGACCCAAGCCTATTTATTTGGAGAGCTATAGGCTTTGTTGCCTCTCTTCCAGGAACCATTGAACCCTGGGGAAGAAGACAGAGAGGGAGAAAACACTGGGAGAGAAGAGGGGAGTAGGGAGAGAAAGATACAAAAACTCCCCAACCTCCATCTGAGGCTGACTTTGGATGGGCTGAACTCTATGGAAAAAGTAAAGACATATTACATCCTCTTCTAGGAAATGCATGCGTGTTTTCCATTGTCCAAAGCAGCATTATTTGTAGTTCTCCATGAATGAACCATATGTTCTACTCCTTTTAGAAGCCTTAATGAAAAAGGCTTAATGAAGGGGTCCACTGAAGTAACAACCACAGGTATAATTTATTGAGCACTTCTTATTCCATACACTGCCTCATTTAACAACCATTTGGTTGTCTTTTGTTAATTGTCAAATAAAAACAGATTTCTGTTTCTTTGCTATTCTTGGTAAGAGCAGAGATGAATGAGCTGGTAGTGAGAGTTGTAGAAAATTACATCATGTAAATTTGCATGAAGGAGAGTTTAAAACTAGGCAGACCTTCCCTGCCTCGGTGGCGGTCAGAGTCTAAGCAGTTGGACAAACATGCAATGTTGTATCAGGGGCTCAGAACTTTGATCTCGATCCTGTGTGTGATGTAAAACCACTAACGACTTTTTAGGAAGGGAGGCATGTTTGTGTTTTCAAAGGTCACTATGATAGGTATGGGGATATTGAGAAGGTGGGCTGGAGTCTATTCAAGAGAAGACACAGATGTGTACAAGGCAGAGGTATGGGGATGGCAGAGAGGAGCAGATTTAAAGAATTTTGAAGGTTGAATGGATAGAAATGGCTAATAAAATGGGGGTGGGCGGAGACTTTCCTGCAGGCTGAAGTGGGAGGATCACTTGAGCCCAGGAGTTCCAGTCCAGTGTCAGCAACATAAGGAGACTTTTTTTTTTTTTTTTTAATGTGGGTGTAATCTGTTATGGGATTAGAGTTTTTTTAAAAAAGAAAAAAAATGTGGAAGGAAATGAGTGAATGGGAGTAACTAGGGTGGGGGAGGAACAGTTTGGGGTGGCAGGGACAGGACAAAATAGTGAGTACGGCCTGGGACATAGCACATTTGATGTGCTCAAGGCTCAGTAAACATTTGCAGCCAAGTTTCTGCTGCTCAGGAATGAGATCTTGCCTGGAGATAGAGACTTGGGAATCATTAACCCAGAGTGTAGCAATCTGAGTAAATGAGCTACAGGGAGGTTTGAGGCTGCAGCCTGAGGTGGTGTAAGTAGAATTCCTAAGAGCTTTATAGGTATGCAGGTGGCTAGGAGATGCGGAAAGGCGGGGAAATAGAATGGAGAATTAGAAATTGATCTGAGCTTTAGGGATCACCTTAAACCAAGGAAAGCAGATACTGACATAAAGGTGCCCTTATCTCTTTCCCCTGAATCTGCATATGTGACCTTGAAATTCTTCATACTGGCTCCAGGCAGTCATTCTGTGTCTATGGAGAATGAAACCTTATTTGCTATGCCTCCACAGAGCCTGGAAACCAACTGAAAGAAGAGGATGGGGATAGGATAGGAGGTTGGCAAGAAATCTCCAGTTAGTTTTGCTTGACATAAGACAGCCCCTCTCGTGGCCTCTACACCCTCAGCAGCAGGAGTGACTAGCAAGCCCTGGAGTGTGCTTCTGGCAAGACCACTCTCTTCTTCAGTGCTTCGTGTCTCACTTCCAATATTTGTGGAACCCCTTGATCTAGATTTCTTCAGTCCCCAAAAGAAGTTGCGGTTCCCCAGCAACCCTCATCTTCCAGACTCTCTTCCCCATGTGGTTGAGTACTTTTCCCCATCTCCCAATTCACCCCCAACTCCCCAAACTCCTTCCTTATGTCCCCGGAAATCATAGTCAGTCATTAGCAAAATCCCTTATATTCACTATATCTCTAAATAGTCTCTTCAACTTTCATGTTATCTACTGACCCCCAATGCCAGGACATTTTCCCACCTGTTCCAGAAAGTTCTAACTCCTGGCTCAAAGTCATTCTCTTTTATAACACACCATCAAAATTCCTGGTGATTTTAGCATCCATGTGTAACCTTTTCATACCTAACTTTTCAGTTGCATAATCTCTCTTCCAATGACCTTGTCTCTACTCCACTTTGACACCTACTCCTGTGGTTATACTTGAAGACTTTTCCATTACTGGTAATGACAACACCTCCAAAATCACGATTTTAAGATCTCACCTTCCAATCACCACCTCTTATTTTTTTTAGCTCATTCCCTCTTGTACTCCATATTTGAAACTTTTTGACCCTGCTTTGATGTCTAACTGTTAGAACTGTTGCCTCTCACTACACACATACTCCATTTTATTCTACTTTGTCTGGTGCTGATTCTTTTTTTTTTTTTTTGAAATGGAATTTCGCTGTTGTTGCCCAGGCTGGAGTGCAATGGTGCCATCTTGGCTCACTGCAACCTCCGCCTCCCGGGTTCAAGCAATTCTCCTGTCTCAGTCTCCTAACTAGCTGAGTTTACAGGCATGCACCACCACACCCGACTAATTTTGTATTTTTAGTAGAGACGAGCTTTCTCCGTGTTGGTCAGGCTGGTCTCAAACTCCCGACCTCAGGTGATCCACCCACCTTGGCCTCCCAAGGTGCTGGGATTACAGGCGTGAGCCACTGTGCCCAGCCTATGCTGATTCTTTATAACACGGGTTTTTAGTAACATTCTGGAGATAGTATTCTGACATGGTTTGGATTTGTGTCCTCACCGAAACCTCATGTTCAATCCATTTCTCCAGCACCTTTTTCCCCCTCTTTGGTCTCCAAAGGGCAAAACCAAAATCCTTTCCATTTACTCATTGTTCCAGAAAAGCACTGAAAAATGTTTCTCTGTAAATAATCCCAACTGGTCTTTGCTTGATTAATTGTACCTAACATCCTGACGATGTGGAAAAATAAGTGATCTTGGTTGCAGCCACCCTGAGACACTGGTTGGTCATGGAGAGGAGACCTGATTCTCACCTGGAGGGTCCTGCAGAGTTCAGCTCTGCTCAGCAGTTGAGTGTCTCACCTGGAAAACCTGAGATTCTTGTTCTTCTGAGGCTTAACACATGGGAACAAAGGCAGGCTGGATCAGAACTTTCAGCACCTGGCTCTGGTTTCCAGCTCAGAGTGGGGCCATCTCCTGTGCCGGGCAAATTTTCACACAGAATTTCAGCAAGGAGCTGGGCACAGTGGCTCATGCCTGTAGTCCTAGCACTTTGGGAGGCTAAAACAGGAGAATCACTTGAGCCCAGGAGTTTGAGATCAGCCTGGGCAACATTGTGAGACCCTGTCTCTGGAAAAAAAAAAAAAAAAAATTAGCTGGGTGTGGTTGTACATGCCTGTAGTTCCAGCTACTCAGGAGGCTGAGGTGAGAGGACAACTTGAGCCCGGATAGGAGGTCAAGGCTGTAGTGAGCTGTGTTCGTGCCACTGCACTTCAGCCTGGCTGACAGAGTGAGAGCCTGTCTCCAACAACAACAACAACAACAAATTTCAACAAGGTGGTAATCCTAACAGATAATTACTAGAGCGTTATCAAGGAAGACAATATGCATTACTGATCTATTTCTTAAGAAAAAATAATAATAAATAAAATTAAAACCTCATGATTTTACAACCTAATAGAATTTTCTAAGCGTAAGTTTTCAACAGGTAACTGTAATTTTAATTAAATATTCCATCTTCCACAAACCTTTGTATACAAGCTCTAGTAATGCCACTTTATTTTGCCTATTTTTTCTTCAAGACAAAATCAAAAAGGATAATTTTAAAAGGATCATGCCTGTAATCCCAGCACTTTGGGAGGCCAAGGGAGGTGGATCACATGAGGTCAGGAGTTTGAGACCAGCCTGACCAACATGGCGAAACCCCGTCTCTACTAAAAATACAGAATTAGTCAGGCGTGGTGGCACATGCCTGTAATCCCAGCTACTTGGGAGGCTGAGGCAGGAGAACTGCTTGACCTCAGGAGGCAGAGGTTGCAGTGGGCTGAGATTGTGCCATTGCACTCCAGCCTGGGCAACAAGAGCGAGACTCCGTCTCTAAAAAAGAACACTCAGCTTCACTATTAGGATCCTCCCAGTTTCGCCCTAGGATGAAAGCTTTATGGCAAGGAGTTCAGCTTTCTCTCTGTTCTTCTTTCTCTTCTAGACCATGCCTCAAAGGCTATTATTTCACACAGAACCTGCCTGCAGATTCTTTTGCTATTAAAAGTAATGGCAAGAACCCCAATTACTTTTGCACCAACATATAGCAAACAAACAAGAGTCTTAGTTCCTCAAGAAGATTTCTACCTTTAGTTCTTTGAAAATAACAAGTGTTTTCTCCTGGCTTTATTTGGAAAATATGGTCTCTATTGACAATAGCTTCCCACCCCAGTGTCCCTTTTCAAGCATGCTTTTTTACTTCTTTCATTAATATTTCCTAAACGATTATAAGATGTTTCACTCCTTGCCACAGTCATATTATCAAATAAAACTAAACTCTCAACATTAGTGCCAAAATTGCACTGTGAATCTAGTTTGTATTTTTTAGTTTTGCCCATTATGTGAAGCTCCTCAAGCAGAAAGGTGGTTGGAAACTATAGTGCTAGGAGAATGGCTTTCTGTTGCTAATAAAAAGAGCAAGGTTAACCTCCTTGACACAGACTCATTTTGAGACAAGATAGAGGGTCAGAAGTATGTTGACCCAGATTATCGAACCCAAAACAGGTACACATAACTTGATAAAGGACTTTCTTTATTTTTCCATACACAGGCAATACATGAATGCTCTTGCATTGCAAAATATTCAAAGGTTACTGGTAAACTTAAAGTCTCCCTGGCTTTCTTCTAGGAGAAAACACTATTTTCAGTTTAAGATATATTCCTTTCTTATCTATCATCTTATTTTCTTACTTATTATCATTCTCTTATTTTCATATATGTAATTAAAAAAATATATGTACCTTTACAAACACATGGTCCTATTGTGTGTGTGTATGTGTGTGTATCTGTGCGTGTATGTGTGTGTGTGTCTGTGTTTATTAAGCAATATTGTCAACTAATTTTTTGGTGCCCCAAGCATCACTTTTTTCACCATAGAAAGTACTCTACCAGCCAGGCGCAGTGGCTCACACCTGTAATCCCAACACTTTGGGAGGCCCAGGTGGGCAGATCACCTGAGGTCAGGAGTTTCAGACTAGCTTAGCCAACATGGTGAAACCCTGTCTCTACTAAAAATATAAAAATTAGCCAGATGTGGTGGGCATGCCTGTAATCCCAGCTACATGCCTTGGGAAGCTGAGTCAGGGGAATCACTTGAACCCGGGAGACAGATATTGCAGTGAGCCAAGATCATGCCTTGGTGACAGAATGAAACTGTCTCAAAAAAAAAAAAAAAAGAAGAAGAAGAAGAAAGAAAATATTTTACAAAAGTTATCTTTGGTTTTAAAAATTAGTAGCTTATTAAAGGTATAGGCTATGAAACCAAATTTTAACAATCACTTATAAGAGGTCTTTGATTAATCTTAAGTCCAATTTATAAATGTAGTTACCTACATTTCTTTATGTCAAGCTGTATTCACAAAAACTGACATATTCTTTTTCCTTTTTAGGTTCTACATTGTGTGATTTAACAAAATTTTTTTGAGTACTTAAGTAACTCATATATCAAATAAATTAAGGTGATTCTTTTTTTTTTTTTTTTAAGTAAGGTCTCTCTCTGTTGCCCAGGCTGAAGTACAGTGGTGCAATCACAGCTCACTGTAGCCTCGACCTCCTGAGCTCACAAAATCAAGTAGTAACTGGGATTACAGGCACGCACCACCATGCCCGGCTAATTTTGGTATTTTTAGTAGAGATGGGGTTTCACTATGTTGGCCAGGCTGGTCTCGAACTCCTGACCTCAGGTGATTCACCCGCCTCGGCCTCCCAAAGTGCTGGGATTACAGGCATGAGCCACTGTGCCTGGCCGAGATGGGTTCTTTCTTAGACTAGTCTTGAACTCCTGGCCTCAAATGGTATTCCCACCTTGGCCTCCCAAAGTGCTGAGACTACAGACCTGAGCCACTGCGCCCAGCCCCATGAAAGATGTTTAGATCAAATAAACTGATAAAGACATGAAAAAAAAAATCAAGTAGTCCTCCTACCTCAGTTTCCTGAGTAGGTGGGACTACAGGCGTCTGCCACCAAACCTGGCTAATTTTTTGATATTTGTAGAGACGAGGTCTCACTAGATTGCCCAGGCTGGTCTTGAACTCTTGGGATCAAGTGATTCTCTCACCTTAACCTCTCAATGTGCTGAGTTTACAGGCATGAGCCCCCAAGCCTGGCCAAAGAGGTGATTCTTAAGTTTTCTTAATGTTCCATTAATGTTTGTAAAGAAAAAATACTAAATTAAAATCACAAGTCTAAATAAATTACTTAATAATGCATTTAAAATTAGAATCACAAGACTGTTGTTCAAATAAGCTATTCTTCTACTAGACCAAATCTAAATTATTACAGGTATATAGACAATAAATATGTGTAAAGTTCTTAATACTAAATTATTGATAATACAGATTTATCTTGACATTTATATACTTAATTTCAAATATTCTTCGGGTTGAAAAATGCTTACCTACTAAAGAAAACTTATTTTATCTCACATGATTTTTGAGCTTATTTTGCTATACAACTTTGAGGTTGCTTTCTTTGCTTGATGGTGTTTCCTAGCAAACAGAGGATATAAACTGTTATGTGAGTGAACCACTATGACCATGATGATACGCATCAATCTCAAGAGTGAGCTAGCCACATACCTATCTTACATCCCTGGATTTTCGCCATATCATCACTACATTGGGTTATCTGGAGAAACAGAAGTAACAGAGTATATATACATAGCAAGAGAGATTTATTTTAAAGACCTTGCTCGTGCAATTATGGAGGCTTTGTAAGTCCAAAATCTGCAAGGAAGGGTTGCAGGCTGGTGACTCAGGGAAGAGGTACTGTCTCAATCTAAAGGCAGTCTGCTATCAGCATTCCTTCTCCCTTGGGAAAGGTCAGTCTTTGTTCTATTAAGACCTTCAGTTGATTGGATGAGGTCTACTTACATTACAAAGAGTAATATGTTTTACTTAAACTCCACGAATTTCAGTGTTAATCTTATCCAAAAAACACCTTCACAGAAACATCCAGAATAACAGTTGACCAACTATCTAAGCACACTGGCCTAACCAAGTTGACATATAAAACTGATCATCACAGTTACTCATAATTTAAATCAGATTAGAAAGTGAACTCCTCACCCAGTTGGCAACATCACTTGATTAAATTTTGCGTTTCTATGGCTAAAATAAGAAAATCTGGCCAGGCGCAGTGGCTCACACCTATAATGCCAGTGCTATGGGAGGCTAAGGTAGGAGGATCACTAAAGTTCAGAAGTTTGAGAACAGCCTGGGCAACACAGGGAAACACCATCTCTACAAATAATTTAAAAAGGCATGGTGGTGCACACCTGTGGTCCCAGCTACTCAGGAGGCCGAGATAGGAAGATTGCTTGGACCTTGGGAGGTCGAGGCTGCATGAGCCATGATTGTACCACTGCACATCAGCCTGGGTTACAGAGTGAGACCCTGTTTCAAAAAAAAATTTTTAAGTAAATATATTTCCATCTAACTGTTAAGACTTTTGAGTTTGCCTAAAGCCTACCTGAATTATTTTATTATGCTATCTTTCAATACTGTCTCTCGTTAAGGCCCTATGACACTCTTACAAATATTTAAGTATTATTTCTGAGCATGTGGTTACCTATGCATACTATCCTTGTTGGTTCTAATTCTTTATTAGTACTTTATTCTTTGATGCATAATAGTACTTTGTACTATTAAGTACAAAGTACTTTAATAGTACTTTAAAATACTAATACTAAATAGCTAAAACTTGAGTATTTGGTATTATACATAATAGTACAAAGCACTTTAATGGTACTTTATTCTTTGATTAAATAGTACTATTAAAGTACTTTATTAATATAATATATAATAATAATAAAGTATTAATAGTACTTTATTAATAGTACTTTATTTTTTGATGCATAATATTTCATTGCATGGGTGTTCCATACTTTATTTTACTGATAAAATATTATAGATGTATCTTATAGTTTACATTCTTATACGAATAGTCTTTCAGATTGTTTCTAATTTTTGCTACCATAAATAATTCTTCAATAAATAATCCTGGATGTGGTTTCTTGTACAACAGTACAAGTGTTTCTATAGAATAAATGCTTAGAATTAGATTTGCTGGTGTGCACATATTAATTTTAATCAATGATTGTACTGCCAGTTGCTCTCCAGAGTAGTTATACTAATTTAATACATAAGCAATGTGAAAATAGCTCTTCTCCTCCTTCTTGCCAGTAGATATAATTTAAAAATTTTATATTTTGCCAGACTTGCATTAAAAAAGAGTATTTTATTTTCCTTTTTATTTGTATCCTTCTGAATTTTTGTGAAGCTAAGTAACTTTTTGGATATTCATTTGCCATTTATAATTCTGCAATTGGCTTTCTTATATATTCATGGATCTGTTTCTGGAATCTTTATCTTTTTTTGTATTGAGATATTTTACTTATTGTATCAATAACTCACTATTTTAATCACTATATATTTATAATACAACTTCACATTAGGTTGAATGAGTTTATTGTTCTAGCCCAATATTTTTTTTAAAAAATCTTGGTTATTCTTAAAAATATACAGTTTCATATAATTTTATAATCACCAGGTAAAAGTATGAAAAATCATTTTGACCTTAGTCATGGTGTACACTGAATTTATAGATTAATTTTTGGAGAATTGACATTTTTTTAAATTGTGGATGTTCCCATCCTTGGACTTGGTATTTATTCATTTGTTTAGTGCTTCTTTTTGTTCTTCTGTAAAAAATGTTATTTTTTCACAAAGATTGTGCATATTTATTTATTCCTAGGTAATTTATAGTTGTTGTTTTTTTTTTTTTTTTTTTGCGATATCATGGCATACTAGTTTCCCAGGGCTGACATAAAAAATTATCACAGACCAGGAATGGTGGCTCACACCTGTAATCCCAACACTTTGGGAGGCCAAGGCTGGAGGATTGCTTGAGCCCAGGAGTTTGAGCCCAGACTGGGCAACAAAGTGAGATCCCTGTCTCTACAAAATAAAACAATTAGCCAGGTATGATTGTGCATGCTTGTAGTCCCAGCTATTTGGGCGGTTGAGACAGGAGAATTGCTTGAGCCCAGGAGTTTGAGGCTGCAGTGAGCCACGATCATGCCACTACACTCCAGCCTGGGTAATAGAATGAGAACCTGTCTCAAAACAACAACAAAATTACCGCAAAATCAGTGACTTAAAAAATCAGAAATTTATTTTCTCATAGTTCTGAAGGTCAAAGGTTAGAAATCAGGGTATAGGCAGGGCTACACTCCCTCTAGCGGCTCTGAAAGTGGATTCTTCCTTGCCCTGTTCAGTTTCTGCTGGCTCCTCATATTCCTCGGTTTGTGGCTGCATAACTCCGATCTCTACCTTCATCTTCACATGGCCTTCCTCGCTGTGTCCCTAAAATTTTCATGTCTTTTCTCCTATAGAGATACCAGTCACTGGATTTAGGGCTTATCCTAAGTCCAGGATGATTTTATCTCGAGATCCTTAAATAATTATATGTGCAAAGACTCTATTTCCCAATAAAGTCACATTTTGAAGTTCTGGGTGAACATGAATTTCAGGGGTGCACTACAAATAGGAAATAACTTTTTTTTCTGACATATATTCTAACTGGTAATTAACTGATATAATATAGAAAAGATAATTTTTACATGTAAATTATACATCTAGGCTCTGTTGCTGAAAATTCAAGAAAACATTTTGCCAGTATCTTCTTGGATTCACTTTAATTTCTTGAGCAATCAATAGTATTGACTGCAAGAAGACCAATTCTAAATCTTTCTTTATACAATTTATACTTAGTTTTCTCCATCTCTTTTCATTGGTTAGGACTTCTAATAAAATATTAAATACAACCACATTTATTCAAGTCTTTTTGATGTCTTTCAACCAAGTTTCATAGTTTCTCCAGAAACATCTTACTCATATATATATTTTTAATTGAAAAGATTTGTTTTTTTTTTTTGTAGAGATGAGGTCTCACTTGTTGCCCAGGCTGCTCTCAAACTGCTGGCCTTAAATGATATTCTTGCCTCGGCTTCCCAAAGTTCTGGGATTATAGGTGTGAGATGCTGTGCCTGGCCTACACATAATTTAAATCAATTTCATTTCTAATTAGTTTGTGGTTTTGTTGCTTATGTGAAAGGGATACTTTAAAATTTTTATTTTCTACTTTGGTTTTGCTAATATATAAATATATTATTTGAAAAACTGATCTTGTATCTTATAGCCTTACTGAACTCTCTTTGTACTTTGAAGAATTTGTTAGTTTATTCCTTTGTATTTTCTAGTAGGAAATTATATTTCTATAAATAAAGAGTTTTCTTCCTCCTTTTCCAGTATTTATATCTGTATCCCTTTTTTTCTGCATTACTAAGCCCTCCAGGATACATTGAATATGAGTAAAAAGAGAAACAATTATGTTAACTGTAATTTTTTCGAAGTTCTATCATTAAATGCAGTTGAAAATTTTTTTTGTATTTGTTTTGTTTTGTTTTGAGACAAGGTCTTGCTCTGTTTCTCAGGCTGGAGTGCAGTGACACAATTACAGCTCACTGCAGACTCAACCTCTGGGGCTTAAACTGGACCATATGTGGTGCCACCATGCCAGGCTAATTTTTTTTTTTTTCTGGAAAGATGGGATCTCCTTATGTTCCCCAGTCTGGTCTCAAGCTCCTGGGCTCAAGCAGTCCTCCCATCTTGGCCTTTCAAAGTCTTGGGATTACAGGTATGCACCACCATGCCTGGCCTAACTTTTCGATAGATACCTTTTTTCAAGTTAAAGAAGTTTCCTTATATACTTACTATGCTAAGACTGTTTAAAAAGATAAAGTATAGGGCATATAAACTTAGAAGTTGCCACTGTGTTCTAACAAGAAGTATTAATAAAAACCTGAGTAAACTGAAAAATCAGCAACTCTTCTTAGATCCATCAGAGAAGTGAGGTCACAGGGAAATCTACCACCCTCACAATTAGAGAAATAGGCAACTACAAAGAGTCACCACAACTTACAGGAGCAGAAACCCAAGAGCGGATATCTCCAGACCATCCAAAAATCTCCAGACCAATGCCAGGGTAGGAACGCCTGAATTACAATTGCTGGTGGTGCAGTGAGGTCAAGTGTGACAGTTTACGAACCCCAGGGAAAGCCAGTCATAGGGAGATGCCCACGCTTTTGTGAATTTCACTTCCAGGAGCTCTGACAAGTCTTCATAGTGAGTATCAGAGAAAAATCCCCTCCTGCTTTTGGTAGAGGGAGGGGAAAAGGAACCATTCTGAAATACTTCATTGCATTCTACCCTTCTTTACAACGTGTGACCTCAGAAGAAACTATTTCACGAAAACCTAACCTACTTGGGTTTCATCAGAGCCTAACCTACCTGAGGGAAGAAAAATACCCAGTGACAGCTCTACTGTAGTCATCCTGTTCCACGTAAGTCGGGGGAAAAAGTGAGAAATGCTGGTTAAGTGCACAGGCTCACCAAAAGACTCAGACTGTAAAACCATTTTCTGCCCCCAACACCTTACCACCACATCACTAACGGCCTACTTACCACAGTTCCTCTTATCCAGTGCCTCATGTACACCTTTCAACCAAAAATTACAAGACACACTAAAAAGCAAAAAATGTAGTTTGAAGAGACTGAACAAGCATCAGACCTGGAGTCAACTATGGCAGGAGCATTGAAATTATCAGAGGATAAATTTTTTAAAAGCTATGATTAATATGCTAAGGGCTTTAATGGGAAAAACTAGATGACATGAAAGAACAAATGGATAGTGTAAGCATAGAAATGTAATTATAAGGAAGAATCAAAAAGAAATGCCAGAGATCAAAAACACTGTAACAGTAATAAAGAATCCGTTGATGAGCATGTTGGTAGACTGGACACAGCTGGGGAAAGAATCTCTGAGTGTGAGTATATGACAGTGAAAACAACCAACACTGAAATTGCAAAGGAAAAAGAAACTGGGGGAAAAAAACAGATTAGAATATCGAAGAACTGTGGGACAACTACAAAAGTTGTAAAATATGCATAATGGTAATATCAGAAGTGAGAAAGGAACAGAAACAACATTGAAGCTATAAATGACTGAGAATTTTACCAAATTAATATCAGACACTAAATCACCAGTTCAGAAAGCTCAGAGAACACCAAGCTGGATAAAAGCCTATACACACACACACACACATATATATACACACACACATATATACACACACACATATATATACACACATATATACACACACACATATATATCCACATACATATGTATCTATACCTAGCCATATCATATTTAAACTTGAGAAAACAAAAATAAAGAAAAATCTTGAAAAAAAAAAAAAGCTAGAGGGGAAAAGAATACCTTACCTACAGAAGAGCAAAGATAAGGATTACATGACTTTTCCTCAGAAACCATGCAAGCAAGAATAGAGTGGAGTGGAATATTTAAAGTAGTGAGAAAAAAACCCTACCAACCTAGAATTCTGTACCTTGCAAAATTATCTTTGAAAAGTGAAGGAGAAATAAAGACTTTCTCAAAAAAGCTAAAAGGGGAGAATTTGTTGCTAGTAGACCTTCCTTGCAAGAAATGTTAAAACAAGTTCTTTAGAGAGAAGGAAAATGATATAGGTAAGAAACTCAGATCTACACGAAGAAGGGAAGAGCATTAGAGGATGAATGCATGAAGACACCACTAAGCTAAATACTGAACAAATAATTCCTGGACTTTTGAGAACTTCTGGCTTAATTCTTCTGGGAAAATCCAGCCAAAGACCAAGGAAGAGGATGATGAACTTTTTAAAAATTTTATTTATTTACTTATTTATTTTTGAGACAGGGTCTTGTTCTGTTGCTCGTGCTGGAGTGCAGTGGTGCTGTCATTGCTCACTGCAACTTCTCAAGCCACGCGATCTTCTTACCTCGGCCTTCCAAGTAGCTTGGACTACAGGTATGTGCCACCATGCCTGGCTAATTTTTTAAATGTTGTAATGACAAGGTCTCACTATGTTGCCCAGGCTGGTCTTGAACTCCTGAACTCAAGCGATCCTCCCACCTGGAGCTCCCAAAGTGCTGAGATTAGAGGTGTGAGCCACTGCGCTTGGTTAAATGATGGACTTCAGGAATACCTAGATAGATTCTCTGTAATGTCTGGCCTCTGGAAATCTACTCACTATATCTGTTAGCCAATGCCTGTCTCAGAAAATCACTGAACTAAAGGCCCTGTGCAACTTTCAAATCATCTAGGTCATCTTCTACTAGGATGGCTGCTCAATCTTACAGAAGCATTCAAAGACAACCACTTCTACTCACTAGAAGAAGATGGTGTGTCTCTCAATGATGAAAAGTGAACCTCGGTACTTCCAAAGATATTACTGATTTCCTCTTGCAACAGAACATGATGAAAGACCCATAATACCAGCGGAGAGCAGGCAGTATTGGATATGGAGCTTGTGATGGAAACTGGTGTGCCACCCAGATCCTCATGGGTATCTTTTAACACCTCTGTGGGCCCAGTCCCCAGGTAAGCACTTTACAGTTAAAGGATGGCATCTTCCCTGGACTGGAGCCAGTTCAGCCCCTCTGGAGGGCCAGCAGTGTCTGGGAGTTTTATGTCTCCTTTGGCCACCAGACCTTCTGCCCTACTCTACCACTTCCCTTGGCCTGAGGCCAGAGACTGACTGCTTTGGGAGTCCAAAAGTCCAGCTTCCTTACCTCAAGGAAGAGTATACTTTTAAGAGTAGTTTATGCTCCAGAGTTCCCCTAAGGTCAGGCTGAAGCTGGGACTTCACATGAAATCACACCCTTGCCCAACTTCTTCCCTTTTCCTGACCTTTTCACATTCACTTACTGGTGTCCTGGGAGCGCTTCCTTAATAAGTAAGTTTCTTTATTTTACCTAAAAAATAAAATAAAAAGTGTAAATAAATAAAAAGTGTAAATAAGTGTAAATCTGCCCTAAGTTTTACTTACATTATTTGGCATGATCATATTGCTTTATCTTTAACCTAGCATGGCAAATTACATATACAGTTTTTTAAATAATAGGTTATCATCTTGGCATATAATGATAATAGAGATAAGAACCTATCTCTATTTTCTTAAGTGAGATTGGCCTCTTAATTTTATTTCTTGGGCAGTATTTACCTTGTTTCTGTTTCGAGATTATATTCGCCTTATAAAGTGACCGTTTATCTTTCCTTCTCTTTTGATTTTGTGGGAAAATATATAGGTAATTTTCTTTGCGCCTTGCAGATCTGGACCTCATACCTTGTGTTGGATGGGGATTTGATTATGGCTTTTTTTCTGTTTTCTTTCTTTTTTTTTCTTAAGGCAGAGTTTCTCTCTTGTTGCCCAGGCTGGAGTGCAGTGATGCAATCTCAGCTCACTGTGCCCTCCACCTCCTGAGTTCAAGCAATTCTCCTGCCTCAACCTCCCGAGTAGCTGGGATTACAGGTGTGCGCCACCATGCCCAGCTAATTTTTTGTATTTTTGGTAGGGACAGGGGTTCACCATGTTGGCCATGCTGGTCCCAAACTCCTGACCTCAAGTGATCTGCCCGCCTTAGCCTCCCAAAGTGCTGGGATTACAGGTGTGAGCCACTGTGCCCGGCCTCATTCCATTTTTTGACTGATACTATTTACTTTTATCTTCTCTCTTGTTTCCTTCAACAGTATGACCAAAGGTTTATCTACTTTAAAAGATTTTTCAATCTTGTGAGACTGAGCTCTAAAATAAATAAATAATAATAAAATATTTTTCAAATAATTAAGTTTTGCTTGTTGATCATCTCTGGTTCTCTTTTGTTATAAGTCATTAAATTGCAGTGGTGCAATCATAGCTCACTTTAGCCTCTGACTCCTGGGCTCAAGCAATCCTCCCACCTCGGCCTCCCAGATGTCTGAGACCACAGACACATGCCACCATATCTGACTAATTTAAAAAAAAAATTACAGAGATGAGGTCTCACTATGTTGCCACGGCTTATCTCAAACTCCAGAACTCAAATGATCCTCCTGCCTTGGCTTCAAAAAGTATTAGGATTGTAAGTGTGAGCCACTATGCCCTACCACATCTTCTATTTCTTTGATGCTATTTTTTAATTTTTCATTTGTTCCAAAAGTTTTCATAATTGCTTGTTAAAACATTTTTTGACAACTTCTTGAAAATCACATTCAGAAAATTACAATATCTGTGTTATCTTGGCATTAGGGTCTATTGATCATCTTTTCTCATTTGAATTTAGATTTTCTTAGTTTTTGGTATGATCAATAATTTGGAATGCATCCTGAACATTTTGAATATAGTTTTAAGACTGTGGTTCATATTAAATATTCTACTTTAGCAAACTGTTGAGGTTCTAAATGCATATCCTGACACTCTTTTTGTGTGTTGTAGTGCAAATATTACCCTAATTTAGTAAGACTTTACCATGCTCCACTTCTGATCTCCTCCATTTCTGTGTTACCCAGATGACAGTACTGCATCACACAGTCTTTTAGCACTAGCTGGATAGTTGGAGGGGTGCTACTCTTTACTACATGGAAGACTTTAGAAGACAAGGTTTTACCTACTGATTCAGCTGGTGATAGTTACCTCCACATTACTGAAGTGGGGATTATAGGTCAGAGCTCTACACACAGTCTCTGTGGGCAAGCAGCATCTTCCTTTCACCTCCAGGAAAAGGGTTGAAGTCAAAGTTATTCCCAAAGATTATGCAAGGAGGAGTTCTGCCCATTCCTTCAAAGGACATGTAGAGGTCAGAGTTCTGTCCACAGACCCTGGAGGAAGGAGCACCTTCTTGTTACTATGAAGGACAGGGCAGAATACGATGCTGTGCCCACTGGTTCTGCCACTGCAGTGCCATTGTGGTGGGGGAGGCATAGGGTGTTTTGCTTGGTATTCACCCAAAGAACAGGCAGATATGATTAAAGAGTTTCTGTCTTTGGGCTGCCTCTTTCCTCATCTTCTAGCTAGAGACAGCTGACTTTTCTTGGGGGCTATTTTCTGTCGGTGACTGCTGGTGTTTCTAGATTGCGGCTGATATGGTTTAGCTGTGTCCCACCCAAATCTCATTTTGAATTGTAGTTCTCATAATCCCCACATGTTGTGGGAGGGACCCAGTGGGAGGTAATTGAATCATGGGGGTGATTACTCTTATGTTATTCTCATGATGGTGAGTTCTCATGAGATCTGATGGTTTTATAAGGGGCTTTTCTCTCTTTTGCTTGGCACTCCTCTCTCCTGATACCTTGTGAAGAAGGATGTATTTGTCCACCATGATTGTAAGTTTCCTGAGGCCTCCCACAGCCATGTAGAATTGTTAGTCAACTGAACCTCTCCTTTATAAATTACCTAGCCTTGTGTATTTCTTCATAGTAGCATGAGAATGGACTAATACAGTAAATTGGTACCACAGAGAGTGGGATGCTGCTGTAAAGATACCTCAAAATGTAAAAGTGACTTTGGAACGGGGTAACAGAAAGAGGTTGGAACAGTTTGGAGGGCTCAGAAGAAGACAGGAAAGTGTGGAAAAGTTTGGAACTTCTTAGAGACTTGGTGAATGGCTTTGACCAAACTGCTGATAGTGATATGGACAATGAAGTCCAGGCTGAGGTGGTCTCAGATGGAGATGAGGAACTTGGGAACTGAAATAAAGGTGATTCTTGCTATGCAGAGAAACTGGCAGCATTTTGGCCCTGCACAAAGTTCCTCTGTGGAACTTTGAACTTGAGAGAGATGATTTAGGGTATCTGGCAGAAGAAATTTCTAAGTGACAAAGCATTCAAGGGGAAGCAGATCATAAAAGTTTACAAAATTTGCAGCTTTACAATGCAGTAGAAAAGAAAAACCCATTTTCTGGGGAGAAATTCAAGCCACCTGCAGAAATTTGCATAAGTAATGAGGAGCCAAATGTTAATCACCAAGACAATGGGGAAAATGTCTCCAGGGCATGTCAGAGACCTTCAAAGTAGCCCCTCTCATCACAGGCCCAGAGGCCTAGGAGGGAAAATGGTTTCCTGGGCTGGGTCCAGGGTCCCCGTGCCCTGTGCAGCCTAGAGACATGGTGCCCTGCATCCCAGCTGCTGCAGCTCCAGCCACGGCTAAAAGGGGCCAATGTACAGCTCAGGCCATTGCTTCAGAGGGTGCAAGCCCCAAGCCTTGGCAGCTTACATGTGGAGGATGTCCAGGCAGAGGTGTGCTGCAGGGGCAGAGTCCTCATGGAGAACATCTGCTAGGGCAGTGCAAAAAGGAAATGTGGGGGTGGAGACCCCACACAGAGTCCCCACTGGGGCACTGCCTTGTGGATCTGTGAGAAGAGGGCCACTAACCTCCAGACTCCAGAATGATAGATCTACTGACAACTTGCACTGTGTGCCTGGAAAAGTCACAGACACTCAATGCCAGCCCATGAAAACATCCAGGATGGAAGTTGTACCCTGCAAAGCCACAGGGGCGAAGCTGCCTAAGGCTCTGGGAGCCCACCTCTTGCATCAGCGTGCCCTGGATGTAAACATGGAGTCAAAGGAGATCATTTTGGAACGTTAAGATTTAACGGCTGCCCTACTGGATTTCGGACTTTCATGGGGCCTGTAGCCCCTTCGTTTTGGCCAATTTCTCCCATTTGGAATGAGTGTATTTACCCAATGCCTATGTATCTAGGAAGTAACCAACTTGCTTTTGATTTTACAGGCTCATAGGCAGAAGATACTTGCCTTGTCTCAGACGAGACTTTGGATTGCAGACTTTTGAGGTAACGCTGGAATGATTTAAGACTTTGGGGACTGTTGGAAGGGCACGATTGTGTTTTGAAATGTGAGTACATGAGATTTGGGAGGGACCAGGGTGGAATGATATGGTTTGGTTGTGTCCCCATTCAAATTTCGTCTTGAACTGTAGTTCTCATAAACCCCATGTGTCACGGAAGGAACCTGGTGGGAGGTAATTGAATCATGGGGCTAATCCTCATGCTGTTCTTGTAATAATGAGTAAGTTCTCACAAGATCTGATGGTTTTAAAGGGAGGTTTAAAAGAGGCTTTTCCCCTTTTTGCTCGGCACTTCTCTCTCCTGCTGCCATGTGAAGAAGGACATGTTTCCTTCCCCTTCTGCAATGATTATAAGTTTCCTGAGGCCTCCCCAGCCACGTGGAACTGTTAGTCAATTGACCCTCTTTCCTTTATAAATTAACCAGTCTTGGGTATTTCTTCATAGCAGCATGAGAATGGACTAATATAGTGGCCTCCTCTAGCACCCAGGCCAAGGTATTTATGAGACAACAAAACACTCAGGAAGCTCACTTCCAGGTTGTTTCTCAAGTTCTGAGGTTTCTAGCCATTTTACCTTGTTCGTTCCTCCTTTCAAAGTCTTCTCTGTGAGATATATATATATATATATATATATCCTGTGATTAGTAGGGGGAATAAAATGGAATGTGTTTACTCCATCTTATCTGGAACCAGAAATCTCCAGAGCAGCCCCCTTTGTGATAGCTTGTTCCTATTTATGCCCTTTTTTTTTAAGTCTTTGTTTTTTTCTAAGACATCTTGTTATAGCACCTATTTATATTTTAGCAGGCTCCCCCCTTCATATTTACTTCCATTAAAAAAATTTTACTTCTGTGACAGTAAATTTTCAAATGACTTATCTTTCTGTTATTTCTAGTTATTTAGTATTAAAACAAGAGACTTCATGGGCCTAGTCTGTCATCTAGAACCAAAAGATAAAGAATGTTTTTCCTGTGACCTTATTTATATGTAACAGGCTTACAGAATATGGAACTCATTTAACAAATCATGCTGACTGAGAATTATGAAATTACATGCAAAAAATACTAATTTTAGTCAAAATGTATGCATCAACTAGTATTAGCAGTTGAATAACTAAAACTGGGATTATTCTGGTTTTGCATATATAAAGACATACCACAAACACTAATTGAGCTATTGGATTGAGTTGCTTGTGAGAAATTAAACAGCTATTGAATTGGGAACTATTATAATGGTTGACTCCATAGCAATAGTTGAGATTATACAAAAGGTAAATGAGAAGGAGAAAGGAAAAAAAATTAGGTGAGAATCCTAAGGGAAACCCAGAGAAAAGAGAAATAAGGAAAGTCTCAGGGGGACATTTTTTTTTTTCTTTTTCTTAAGAGACAAGTTCTTGTCTTTTTTTTGAGGCAAGGTCTTGCTCTGTCACCTTGGGTGGAGTACAGTGGCATGATCATAGCTCACTGGAACCTTGAACTCTTGGACTCAAGCAATCCTCTTGCCTCAGTAGGGCCCACAAGTGCACATCACCACACCTGGTCTGTTTTTTAAATTTTTGTAGAGCAGAGGTCTTGCTATGTTGCCCAGGCTGGTTGCTACCTCCTGGCTTCAAGCGACCCTCCTGCCTCTGCTTCCCACAGTACTGGGATTACAGGCATGAGCCTCTGTGCCCAGCCAGGAGAACTTCTAAGATCTGTCACAGATTTAAGAGAAACACTGGAGGATCTGTGATTGATATGGTTTGAATCTGTGTCCCCACCAAAATGTCATGTTCAATTGTAATCCCCAATGTTGGAGGTTGGGCCTGGTGAGAGGTGATTGGTTCATGGGGGCAGTTTCTAATGTTTTAGTACCATCCCCTTAGTGCTGCTCTTGTGGTAGAGTTCTTACAAAATCTGGTTCTTTAAAAATGTGTAGCAGCCCCTTTCTCTCTCCCTTCCGCTCTGGCCATGTGAAGTTGTGCTCAATTCCCCTTCCCCCTCCACCATGATTGTAAGTTTCCTGAGGCCTCTATAGCCATGCTTCCTGTACAGCCCATGGAACTGTGAGTCAATTAAACCTCTTTTCTTTATAAATTATCCAGTCTCAGGTATTTCTTTATAGCAGTGTGAGAACAGACTAATACTGTGACTTCCATATAACTTTTGATATAAAAAGAAATTGAACCATTTTGAAAAGCAATCCTGGATTTATACAAGTTGTCTTCAATCTAATCATCTCTGTTAGAATAATTACTATAAGTTGTCATTTTCCCACTGAAGTTAACATGGACAGCTTGAGAAAGAAAAATAAATTATGACAGCTGTGGAGATGTAAAGATTTTAACTAAAGTGGAAAAGATGCCCTAGTGCATTAAGTAGTTTAGACAAATTATTTTATCTGATGATTGTGAGTTTTAGACAGATAGATAAAAATTTTGTAGCTTAGTAAAAAAAGTCATTCTGACAGGTTTCCAACAGTCATTTTCCAATTTTCTAATAAATTTCTAAGACTAGTTTGTTTATTTACTATCTTCACCCTTGACTATATAGTTGAGAATATGAACTTAGAAATTGTCTGTTAAATCTTTTTGAGTAAGTTGAAAGCTAACACATAGCCTACACCATTAGGTAAAGTTTAATTACTTTAAAAATTCTGAATTACATTATTTGAACATAAATATATTTATATAATTTTTTAGTAATTACAATAATATTGGGAATGACTAGTAAAACATTACTAGAGATTCTGTTAGACCTAGATTGATAAATAAATTAAAGTGACAATTAGCGGCTTGTGAGTAAATGATGCTTGAAAACAACAAAGGCAAATAGTGCTTGAAAATAATGCTTAAACATCGTCCATATTTTGTAATTATTAATTAGCAAACTACTCTTTCACAGATTGGATTAAGGCAGCTTCTCTGCAGTTAATGAAATTATCATAAATTTAAAATTAGTCTAGCCGGAATTATATTCTGTTATAAAGTGAAAAGCTTGATTTATCTTTTAAATTTTTAACCCTTTTAATTTTGTCCTCCTGAAACCTTCCCTCAAGTCTGACTATTTTGTTACAGTTAACCTTTTTCCCCATGACACACATCAATAGTAAGGTTGAATGAAATCGAGATTCTTTTAAATTCGTTGAGAACTAATTTAAATGACTGATACAGAAGTTCTGTGCACCAGCTTGGAAGATATTTTTATGTTACCAACCTTGACTTACAAATATCTCAATTCCAACAAACTAGGGAAAGGTAAGACATTTTGTGTTTATTGACAACAATAAGTTATTTTTCTCAATATTAAATTCTAAATGAAATCCTATAAAGAACATCTAACAAAATCTTTAGTCTACTTTATGGCTGGATGTCTTTAGGAATACTGCTACCTTCTGAATTTTCTGTTTTCGGGGAAAATTAAATGACACCTCAGAAGAATTAGGAAAAGATTAATACTACAGAATGAAATAGTTGAAAATAACACACTTGCCTCTTTCCTATTTCTTTCCAACTATGACTTTATACCTAGTATTTCAACATACAGAATCATCCTTATTATAATCATATTTTATTCTGGGCTTACCCAGAGTGCAGCAAGGCACAACTGGGGCTGGTGTGGATGCTACTTATAAGAAATATAATACAAATGGCATCGTCTGGAGCCCCTGGCTCCCGTGCTAGATACTGAGATATCAAAGATCGATATGATATGCTCAGTTTAGTTAGGGAAAATGTATATAAGTAAACCTAATTTCTATGGAATCTAAAAAAACAACAGAGAAATATGTTCAAAATACTATGGTAGTACAAAAGAAGAATTTAGAAGTCTAGAGGAATCATCCCAGACTCATGGTCTTTTTCACTTTTTTAAAAAAAAATTTTCTGAGACAGGGTCTTGCTCTGCTGCCCAGGCTGGAATGTGGTGACATGGTCATAGCTCACTGCAGTCTTGAACTCCTGGTCTCTAGCAATCATCCTTCCTTAGTCCCCTGAGTGGCTGGGACTACGCACATGCCACCTTGCCTGGCTAATTTTTAAATTTTGTTTTAGAGATAGGATCTCACTGCCCAGGCTGGTCTTGAACTCCTTGTCTCAAGTGATCCTCCCACCTTACTTGTTTGCTTTTAAAGATAACCAAAGCCAGGTGCAGTGGCACTCACCTGTAGTCCTAGCTACTCGGGAGATTGGGGTAAGAGGATTGCTTGAGCCCAGGAGTTCAAGGCTGCAGTGCACTATAATTGCAACTGTGAATAGCCACTGTACTCCAGCCTAAGCAACATAATGATACCCTGTTTCTGAAACAAAAAAAAAAAAAAGAAAAAAGACAACTGAATACAAGTCTTCACAATTAGAATAGTGCAATTTAAGTATGATAATAAGCTGCCATTTACTGGACTCTTACCATGTCCTAAGCCCTATACCAAGTATTACCACTATGCTTTAATCAACAGAGCTATGCAGCCACCTTGGTTATGCCAAGTATTTAATGTCCCATGCCTTTTATATAATTCATACAACAATCTCATGTCATCAGTATTCTTATCATCCCTATTCTACTTACAAAGATTTTGGAGTTTCAAGAGGTAAAATAGCCAGTCAAAGCAACACAGTTCTAAGAGGTGAAGTGGTGTGATAGGGAGTCAGGTGTAAAAGGTGAGGGCATACAGCAGCGGCCCTTTAACATGATAGAATATTTTAGTGTTTGATCACTGTGTAGGGAATGGGTACATTATGACCAAATTTAGATTTGTGGACTACACAAGTATATTTCTAGGCAGCTAAGAAAAATGAAAGAAACCAAATCCAGTCCTGAGGGGTCCTAAGTCTACTCAGGGAAAATGGATATTTGTAAACATAATTTTTATGGAATCCAAAAACAACAGTGAAACATGTTCAAAATACTATGGTTGTGCAAAGGAAGATATTTTTATCTTACCAACCTTAACTTATACAGTCAATTTATACAAACTAAAAAAGAGGAAGACGTTTAATGTTTATTGCCAATGTATTAGTCCATTTTCATACTGCTATGAAGAAATACCCGGGACTGGGTAACTTATAAAGAAAAAGAGGTTTAATGGACTAACAATTCCACATGGCTGGGGAGGCCTCACAATCATGGCAGAAGTTGAAGGAAGAGCAAAGGCAAGTCTTACATGGAGGCAGACAATAGAGCATGTGCAGGGGAACTCTCTTTATAAAACTATCAGATCTTGTGAGACTTATTCACTATCATGAGAACAGCATGGGGAAACCTGCACCCATATTCAGTTACCTCCCACTGGGTACCTCCCATGACACGTGGGGATTATGGGAGCTACAATTCAAGATGAGTTTTGGGTGGGGACACGGCCAAACCATTTCAGCCGACAATGAGTTATTTTTCTAGAATCACAAGATAAACAATGATTTTTTTCTGTGAACTTATATATATGTAAACAGCTTACCAAATGTAAAAATTAAGTTACTTAAAACTCATTTAACAAATCATGCTTATTGAGAATATAAAATCATATGCAAAGAAATATTAATTTCAACAAAAATATATGCCTCCATTAATACAGCATTTATTAATGTTAGAGGCAGTGGTTTTTGTGGCAATAGTATAGCCTACTGCTACCCTCTTCATATCTGGATTCAAATCCTGACTCCAACACAGCTTATGTGACCTTGAGAAAGTTACTTAATCTCTGAACCCTTATTCCTTTTCAGAAAAAGAGACGAATTACTTTTTGTGAAAGTTCAGTAGTGAGTGGGTGGGGTGTGGGGAAAAAAAGAAAACTCAGTAGTAAGCACTTGATAAATGTTAAATTTCTTACTAATGGCCTCAGGGAGTGGGATAGGGCATGCTAAAGGATAGCGATCACAAGTCCTCAGAAACACTGTAAAATTGTGTGTGTGTGTGTGTGTGTGTGTATGTATGTATGTTTATAGACCTCTACAGAAGATGTGAACTTACACCCACACATGTGTGCAAAAACATCGTATTTCTTAGTAAATTTTAAATCAAATTTAACTTGATCTCAGGCCACCATTATGTCTTGGATGGGAGAAAATCTAAGCTTAGTCATCGCTGCTACTCTCTTAACCCCACCTGTGGGCAGTACAAAGGTTCCTGAACTTTCCAGCGGGGCTCACATAAATGGATTGATAGCCTAGGCTCTGCACAACCTTGGGGCACCATTCACATCTCAAGAGGCTTGACCACATTCTTGGAGCAGGAGAGAGGAAAAATCCAGCATGAAACAACTCAACAATTAACATTTCAATAAATTATACAGCCACATACATTTGTTTTTTTTTTGAGGGAAGAAGAGAGCTCATACCTTTCATTAGGTTCTCAAAGCAAAGAAGGAGCCTGATTTGATCCAGCAAAAGAAATGGGTGTCAAACCTCTGTGCTCCACAAAGCAGGAAAACATCACATTTGCATTGATTATAGAGCCTTTTCATAGTGCTGACACATCTATGAGCTTTGAGTGGCTCATTATTTTTTTATTAAATTGGGTTGGGGGGCCCCATTCAACCTAAATGCAGATGGGGTTATTGTGAATGAACTGCAATATACACAATAGGTAATAAATTCTGGGAAATGAAATCTGTCATCAGTCCACTCTTTTACACAACAAAAACCAAGATGGGGTATAACATTGAGACTTGAGGCAAAAAAGTCTTCAAGATAAAGAGGCAGAAATTGCATTCATTGACTTGTAAAGCATGTGGGGGGGCCTCTTCTATAAACAGAATAGGAAAGGGCCAGTACTAATTCAGTAAAAAGTATATAAAACCACTGAACAGAAGACAATGCATGTAATGGAGGGAGCTTGTGGAATGCACAATGGTTTCACAAATAAATGTGGACACCTGAATGGTAACAGCATTATCAGCCACATCTTCAAATACAGGGAGACAGAAAGCACTTTCAGAAGAGTAGTAGGAAAAAACACTCAGGTTAATGAAGAAACCCTGCACTAAGTCGTATCTGTCATTTTAAGTGCTCATTACAATGATTATTTTTAACCGTCATTTAATTTTGTACAAAATTCAATTGATCAGACATAGAGCCATGATTAATCACTTGTGTATGACTAGACATAAGTGGGTACTAATGAGCAGCAAATGCATGTCCAAGTCCTGTTTTTAGTATTGTTCTTACAATAAATAGCGTCCACTTTTCTGCATCTTATTGCCTTTGGATGAATCTGGAAATTCCTGTTTTGTGACAGTTCAATTTAGTCTTTTGTTGCTTTGATTCCAGGGTTCTTTAACAATTTTAAAAAATCAGTGTGCTTAGAGTTTTTGACATGTTGTACAATCATACTTTCCATTTCTTTATCAGTACAAAAAATAATTTATCTGTAAGAGATTTGAAGTTTCTTCACCAGTGTATGGGCAGCATAGGGCAATACAAAGTTCATTCCATTTGTTTGGAGCTGGGTAGATTTAAATTATATAAGTTGTGTCTTCATTTGTTAAACGGGAAAGCAGTGTCTACCTTACAGTGCTATAGGTAATATAAGTTAAATGTCTGGCACAGTGTTAGAATACACTCAGTACATAACAGTTGGTCTGTTGCTTCAAAGTAAAATTATAAAACAACTGACATGCAGACAATTTTATCTTGTGAGTTCTGGAATGACAGAATTTTTGAGCTCAAAAGGCCCTCAGATGAGGAAACTGAAGGCCTGAGGAGGCGAAAAGACTTGCTAAGATCAAACATTTATTTTTCCTCATTCAATAACTATTTGTTGAAT
The DNA here is from genome assembly GCF_000951045.1 of Mandrillus leucophaeus. Classification (NCBI taxonomy): domain Eukaryota; kingdom Metazoa; phylum Chordata; class Mammalia; order Primates; family Cercopithecidae; genus Mandrillus; species Mandrillus leucophaeus. The sequence continues at coordinate 1,792,354 of NW_012101454.1, forward strand.
GAAAGAATAACATTACATCATCACCAGAAACCAATTTCCTACGTGTCAAGTAATGACCTATCTCCTACAAGTGTGGCCTGTGACCTACATGTCACAATGTGAAATGTTAAATGTGAACACGAATGAGAAAATTTTCCATTTTTTATCAGAAAATATGTATTGATTGCACTTCATGTTTAACCAATTTAACTTGTTTGTTCAATTAAAAATGGTATTGATTTATTGTTTCAATCAATTGCCTACTTATACTTTTATAATTATTATATACTACATATTAAAGAAAGAGAGTAAGTCACACATGGCTTATTACGAGAACAATAGTAATGCATTTAATTGTTGGTTCATTGTTCATTCATAAAAAATACAATTATTGGAAATAAACTCGTTAGTATATAATGCAGCTCATTTGGCATATTTTATATGCTCAGAATTTAGTAAGTTCTATTTTCCGTTATATCAATCTTATCAGATTGATTTAAGAAAAATACTTAAATGGTGAATTTTCATATAAAAGAAGAGGGCATTATGATGTATGAATTTTTAAATAGTGGTTTCCGAGAAATTGCACTGTGGCAGTCCTGCCTTCCTGGGGTTATTCAACAGCTCTTCAGCTTATATAATTACCACACATGCCTCCTGTACAGAGCCCATGAGGCTCCCAGGTCGGTCACCATGGCAACAGATTCTGAATGGAGTAGCCCCATCCTGATACTGTGCATAGAGCCTCTTCCTGGAAAAAGTTTTATTTTTTAAATTTAAACACATTCTCCCACATTACAGATATACAATTTCAGAGTACTTGTTCCAGTTTTCTTATAAATGTAATGTGAACACTAAATGTCTGGGCACACATAATTTCTTGAATAACAAAGGAAATATAAAGCAAATATTTAAATACAGATTACCTTTTCATTCTGAGCACCATTTTGAAAAGAAGAGGAAAAGAACCTTTCAGAATAAAAAACACCTGAAGGAACAGCTATAGGAGGAAATTAGCTCTCTTTGATCATTTGCTGCAATAGGAACTTTTACTCTTATTTTTTAAAAAACTCTTAATCCATAGAGCTAAGCAAATGAAATGCAATTTTTCCATTAAAAAGGTTTTAAAAGAATGAACAAACACTTGTAGACAGGGCCACTTTGATAAATCTTGTGCAATAAAAGTATATTTTTATCAATAAAGCAGAAAGTACTCATATTTGCTCAAGATTCCCTGTCCGCCCCCACACCTCCAGGAGGTCAGTAAGAACTCACTGAAGCTTTGGTGTCAGCTCCTTTCTCATTTCCTGTTTGCTGTTTGGACAGGCCTGGCAGCTGTGCGACTGAATCTAAGAAGAAAGGCTGATAATGCTCTGCTGGTTTCATAATAGGACTTTTCAAGGCACTGTCCCATCCATTAACTCATTTGAAACGAGAGATAGGGTTTTCTTTTTTCCCCCCATTAGGAAAGATACTTACATGTTTTATTCAAAATTCTCTTTTAAGCCACCACCAAAGAAGAGAAAGACATTAACATAATAACTCTCAGGGTGGTTCCCTGTTTACAAAGTAAGTTTTAACTTTTACTTTGTTTTCTTTCAGAGCCCTAAATTCAACTCCTACTTTATTCCATATTTCCATTTTCAGTCATCCTTGATGCCTGAAATGATTTAGTTGATGCCATATTGATTTCGTTATTGTTGGCTTCCTCAAAATGTCTGTCATTTTTCTGTCCCCTTGGCTCATTTCTTAGTGTGTTTTCTAATGTCCATATCCTGCACAATTGCCAGCAGCACCACGACCTAGGGAGGACCCTCATTATGAACGGCGTTCTATAGAAAAAAAAGACGCACATCCCCCTTCAAATGATGCGGCTTGCCCCGTGGAAAACAGAGTTGGTGTCTGAGTCAGGTTTGCTTCCCCAGAGCTCCAGGGCCATTGCTATTGTCCTGTCTCTTTCCTGCATGCTTCCTCGTTTGCAAAACAATGTGAATTCTGTTCTTGCTCTTATGACTAAAGGAAAACTGAGGCAGATCAAGAGTGGTTGCTTCAGGGACGTTCCACACTGTTAAGAAGGCCACTTCTACTTTTCCAGGCTCCAGGTATATTTTAAAAAGAAGACATGTCAAAATAGGTTTCTGTTGTAGTTAAAATGTTTACACTTATTAGCAATTACATTTGTATGAGAGTTGGAGGCTCTTCCAACACTTTCAGTGTACTTCTGTGACTGTATGTATCTAAACTCATTTGGAAATAAACAATAATTGTCTAATTTTGGCCCTTAACTAAGTTGAGGTCTCGGCTTAATGCCCTCTTTTCTCATAAAGGAATGCCCTTACATGAACATTAGGACTTTAGAGGACAGCAGTGGTGGCAACAGTGGAGTTGACTGCAGCTGGGGCAAAGGTAGCAGGTTAATATCAGCTAACGCCTCCAGAGTATTTGCCATGTGCCAGGGACGGGATGCTAAGCATTTTACGTGTGCTAACACTATGCTTTCTTAGGCAGGTACTATTATTATCTGCTTTTTGTTTAACAGATAAAGAAACCGAGCCACACAGAGGTAAAATAACTTGCTTAAGGGTACACAACTACTAGTAGTATTGAGTCTATACTCTTAAGTATTGTGCTATTCCATTTCTTACTGAATACAAAGCAAAAAAACATAAGGATCAGAGGAGGAGTATGAGTGTCCTCACACAGCAAAGGGAGGTTAATGGGTTTGTGTGGTGGTGGGAGGGGACTTACAATATCAATAATGACACTAGGTGGGGGCTCAGTAGCTCATGCCATTTTGATTCTCTACCAATGTGTGGTTGTCCCAGGCTGAAGGAATTGGGTTAACAAGGTTTATATCTGCACTCATACTCTTTCCCCAAAGGCCATATGATGTGTCCAAAATTGAAAGTGTCATTTTTCAATGACACATAGAATCTGGGCAGTAGCACAGGACCCTGTGTTCAGAATGACCAGATGCTTAGACGAATGATCTGTTGACGCCATCTTGAAAATCTCAATAATATCTGAACAAATCTCAATAATATTTGAACATTTTGCACTGGGCCCTGCAAATTATGTACCTGTATTCTGGGCAATTTGTAGACACTAGTAGCTCCAATCTTCTGGGGGAAATAAGGTTCTGTCTCCCTGTGATTCCTGTGGAACTGCAGTGCTATAAATCTGCAGTTGTCTGTTAGTGGATTTGCATTTTACTGCAATATAACACTTTTCCTCACAGGGAAAAGCAGTCTACTCTCACTAATAGGGGTTTTAATGATGTTCTGCCAAGGTCCACGTGCATAGCCTCAAGCAAAAAGGCTCAGGACAGGCTCTGAATTCCACAGCAGGGTTAACTACAAGGGAGCTTCTTTGCAGTATGATAAAACACAGTTAACCTCAGCTGGATTTGCGCTAGCCCCAAGGAGCACTCCTCAGGAGCAACACAGGTCTACGTATAACATTTCACCTCTGGTCCACCTGGAAACATGCACTTCTCATCCCACGGTGTTTGCGTAATTTAGGCATGCTATACTTAAGATTTGCCAAAACTTGTAGAGAAAAATCAAACTGTCTCAGTACAAGGAAGCCAAACTGCTAAATCCTCTATTTCCTCTCTCGATGCTCCAGCAGTTTGGCAGTAGAATAAATGATTGCTCACCAGTGGCAAGTTTCCATGGAGTCGTTAGCTCCTAATGTCTTTTCTGAAGGGAAGGGCAGTGAGCTGATTTTCTCCACCAGGGAAGTACTGATCCCAATGAGCAGAAACTAGGAGAGAAAAAAAGTCAACTTCTCGAAGAAGACAAAAAGGGAATTTCTCACCTCTATCTGTCAGAAGAGTCAGAGCTTTCCCATTCAAGGAGACCTGTCGGGTTGCACTGAATTAATCATGATAGCTAACATCTTCTAGCATTTACTATGCCCTAGATACCCTTGTAAGGGCTTTACACATGTCAACTTAGTTAATCCTCACAAGAACCCAATGAGGTATTATTATCATCTCCATTTTAGACGTGAAGGACCCAAGGCACAGACAGGGTAAGCAGTTAAGTCAGGAGAGCAGCTGCCTAGCTGTGAGAGCCACAGGTTTATCCAGGACAATAACAAGCAGTGATGAGTTCCCAGTGGAGCCTGGCTGGGTGTGCAGCTGCTAGGCTTCGTACTGTTTGTCCTTACAATAAACCCCCATTAATGAGGGAAGCACGATTGGTCTCCCCTGCTCTTGCAACCTGAAAGAGCCTATAGAATACAGATGTCATTGTGAATGCTTTTGTAAAAACTGTCTTTTTTTTTTTTTTTTTTTTTTTTATCAACAGAATAATCAGCCTTTTCATGTATCCATAGGGAATTCAGGAGAGGATTGAAGAAGCGGTTCCTGTTTTTGAGGCATTTGCAATCATTGTTGGAGAGACAGAACCAACAGATGGGGAACAATGGCCAGGGACTCCAGGCCTGGTTTAAGCAAATGCCGCACTGTGGTCTTTACCCATGAATGGTGTGGAAAATGAGAACAGGGAAGAGGATTTACTCACTGGCTGTGGAGTTAGGTCAGAAGGGGGATAGAAAGAAGGAACTGGATGGCTTTGGGGACATTTCTTAATCTTTAGGTTTCACTTTCCTTAACTGAAAATAAAGCCATAAGTTACCTCCAGAACTCTTTCAGCCTTAGCGTTCAGTGGATCTCGATCTTTTCTGTAAAGCTAGATTTTTACGTGTGGCATTTGTTAAAGTTTGGGCACACCCATGCTTGATCTGGCCCAGTCCGTAAATCCCATGAAGATCATGTTAAATCAGGTAGAAAGACTTTTCTGACTTCACATTAGCGCACACGTGTGCTGAACTTTAGTCTTCTCCTTTTCTTGAAAATTCAGTTTAATAATTATCTCTGCCATTTTACACATTTATTTTTCTTGGCTATTTATATTTTCCTTTTGGGGGGTCAAATATAAAAATAGGATATACATGGACTGTAGCAGTTGATAATAACTTGTGTGCTTTGATTTTTTAAAGAAACAAAATTTACCAAAAGGGATCTTGCTCACTTATCAATTTGGTTTTTTTAATATCTCTGTTTTTGTACGTATCTTTTAACATTTTAAGTTATTCTAGCCCCCAACAACTGGACACCTGGTTATGATTGCAGAATGTGCAGTTTAAAATCCTGTTTTAAAACTCCGTTTTTGTTTTTCTTTTTGAGACAGGGTCTCATTCTGTCATCCAGGCTGGAGTGCAATGATGCAGTCATGGCTCACTGCAGCCTTAACTTCCTGGGCTCAAGCAATCCTTCCACCTCAGCCTCCTGAGTAGCTGAAACTACGGGCACATGCCACCACACCAGGCTAATTAAAAAAAAATTTTTTTTTAGAGATGGATGTCACCAAGTTGTCCAGGCTGGTCATGAACTCTTGGGGCTCAAGCAATCTTGCCTCGCCTTCCAAAGTGCTAGAATTATGGCATGAGCTACCATGCCTCATCTAAAAACTAGTTTTTATATCATTACGCATACCATGTTTTCAACGGTAAAATGGTTTTACCCCAAATAGGCATGTAGTTAACGTAAAAATTATCTGACATTACTGATCATTGAGATTTAGAAACAGTAATTAAGGAGCAGGGATTCAGGAGATACTTTTGCAGTATGATCCTTAGGACGCGGTGACTTTCTATAACCTGGCAAATGTTCTGTAGAGCCTATAGACAAGCTGTTTTTTATGTATTGTGCCTAGACCAGCAACACTGGCATTTAACAAGAACTCAGATCACTCAGACTCTGTGAGGTGTGACCCAGCAGTCTGTGTTGTAACAAACCCTCCAGAGGACTCTGAAGTACCGAAAAATTTGAGAAGGGCTGTCATAATCCAGGCTGTCAACAGAATAGAGTAGGGTCATATGCTTTATACTCACTACACTATAGCCAGTGACCACCTTTCCTTACATAGTCCCTCCCCATGTCCACCTGGATATAGAATTTAGAAGTAAAATCACAACCCAGAGTATTGGCAGTGGTCAGTGACTCCCCATTGCAGATTGCATTTAATTATTTATTTATTTTTTGAGATGGAGGCTGACTTTGTCACCCAGGCTGGAGTGCAGTGGCTCAATCTTGGCTCACTGCAACTTCCACCTCCTGGGTTCAAGCGATTGTCCTACCTCAGCCTCCCGAATAGCTGGGACTACAGGTGTGTGCCACCGCACCCGGCTGAGTTTTGAATTTAGTAGAGACGGGGTTTCACCATGTTGGCCAGGCTGGTCTCAAACTCCTGACCTCAGGTGATCCACCCACCTCGGCCTCCCAAAGTGCTGAGATTACAGGCATGAGCCACCGCACCTGGTCTTGAATTTATTTAATAGCTGAATCGCTCTACTTGCATTCAAGGTCTTCTGTCTTTATAAAACCAAATCATGTATTCCAGTGTCATCTTCTATTTTTCCTGTTCATATTCTTTATCTTTTAGTAAAATTGGATGGCCATTCCCTCCCCTGTCTCTAATCCTTGTCATGAGCTGGCAAGGTTGTGAAGAACCTTTAATTAGTGAAGATTTATGGGAGTGCCTTCCTAAATGGCATCACCGTGTAAACAAAGAAATCAAGTTACCTGAACTTCTTGGTCTCTATGTATCAAGATCCCAAGATTCTATTTCAAGTACCATTTCCTCTGTGAAATCTTTCTTGATTCCTCAAACAGAATGGTGTGATCGTTCCTTTTTATAATGCCAGCCCCCTGTGTTTCATATTTCTTGCACAGTAGATTCTGGTCTGCCTTATTGTATAACCGGTGTGGTCTAATTTCATTCGTCTATAAGTTCTTGAGATTGGGGCTGAATCCTACTCATCTATCGGTCCCTACTACGCCTGTCACAGTGTCAGACACCTAATAATAACTCAGTCAACAGTGTTCAAATTGTGGTATGGAGCAGCAGGGCGTCCAGCCCAGCCCAGAGTCATTGGATAGCTTTCAGACAAGGCTGTTAGCTGTGTGAGGTAGGTGCATATTGCATGCTTGTCCCAAAATATTCTCTTGCAGGTGACTGACATTCTTTTTTGTATTAAAAAAAAAGATTTATAGAAAGCTCACAGCCCACATTTAAAGTACAAAATTCACCTATGAGAAATCAAGAAATGGAAGGAAGATCTAGAGGACAAGCCTAGCTTTTTTACCCCCTGGAGCAATCAAGGGGCAGCTACAGACACTAGAAAAGACCAGGGCTGGGAAACGGGAACAAATCTTTGATTTCACAGTCTTGCCTGGGGCCTTGACTGACAGTAGCTGCTGCTTTAACCTCCATCTGTGGCTTCACGCCTTTTTAGAAAGGACTCAGGAAATCACACTCGGGTCTTATAGGGAATATTTTCAGCCTAGGAGAAAAATTGTGAGCATGAGAAGCAAGCTTGTCTTGCTTTCCCATACCCAAAGACAGAGACTCATAAGACAACAGTCTGCAAAGAATCTGGAGACAAACGGTACAAAACATATTTAGCTTATTATTTTGAATGTTCTTTTTAATACTATTGTAGCAAAAACAAACAACAAATGGACAACCCACTCCTCCTCCAAACAATGTTTAATTTATGTATTTGTTAGATACATATTGAAATTCATTTTATGAAATCATAAACCCATGGCAAATTCTCAGTAGAGAAATTCATTGTAGGAAAATATGATCAGGGAAGATATGGTTTACGTGGATTAAAACAAAATTTTTAAAATCCATATTTGTGATTTAATCTGGATCACGTTTTATCCGCATTGCCTCAGATTTTTTTTTCCCCCCAGGATACTGCAGCTGTTCTTCCGGGTTCATTTATCGAGGAACACTGCCATCATGTGGCCTGATGTGTTAACACAGTCCCTAAAAGACAACTAGCAGCACGGTTTTAATTTTGATTCTCGCTCTAGAAAAATGTTTGTGGCTTTAAAATGTGCTTCGTCGTTTGAAGCTGTGTTTGTTAATACTTTTCTGAAATGGCATCCTTAAAATATCTGCCAAAGGATCAACTCTATGTCGCCTTTTGAATTTCTCAAGCATATAGTTATCACATCAAAAAATATATAAAATAATAATTGAACATTGCTCACTTTATAAATTTGTCAAGTTATCACAAGTTTATATACTGTAAAAAGAGTGGAATACTTTTCTTATATACACTAGCGTGGTTGCTTATTTTTTCTTTACACTGTCAGTTTAGGGAGGGGAGTTACAAAACTATAGAAAACTACAGAAAGGCAGCATAGTGTAGTTCAAAAACTAAAGTATGAAGCTTAACATTAGGTTGGAGTCTTCACTATGTGACTAAATAATTATGCAATTTTGTGCAAACATGTAAGCGAGATGGCCTCAGTGCTTTTTTTCTTAAATGAGAAGGTTCGATACTCCTAACAAGAACCTTTTTTTGCTGTAATTCTGTGACTCTACAAGCAAAATTAAGTTCTTTTAAAAAGCAAGAGTGTTGTTTCTCTTTAGGTATACTATTTTTCTATGGTTTTCTGAAAATATGTGCCCCCTTTCTCTCCACTCCTCTTTCCCATTCCTAACTACAGCTTTGTCTGCATAATTTGTTGTGCAATTTTTTTTTTTTTTTTCCTGCAAGGTCCCATAGTTTTGGCGTTGTGTTGAAGATTACTCCAGCTCAGTTTTCATGAATTAGATAGTTCCATACTATAAAATAAAACTGATGAATCTTTGCAGTTGGTAAACAACTTATTGGCTTCTGACAACTGTGGGTGTAAAAAGAACGTTACAAAAGACAATTCAGAGGACAGTCCAATTTCTTTACCCCGTGAAAGGGAAGGATGATTTTTTTCTCTTACTGCACCTCTGCATCATAAATTTGTCAAAAGTAAAAAGAGAATACAAATGCTGCCTGGAGCACAATTGTGAGGTTAATGTTCTGATGCGACAAAATTATGGTAAATTATTCCCTCGAGATAATGTTGTGAAGTGTGTAACTGGGTGAAGGATGGAAATACAAACTGGTGTTGATGTTTAAACTGTGCTGGATGGCATGTAAATGCAAGTCAGTTGCTAGGAGACCTGGAACACAGAGCTAATGCCCCCTCTGTGGGGCAGGGATGTTTGATCTCAAGAAACCTGGTCTTTCACAGTCAAAGATGACATTAAATGAATAGTCTGTCAAAATTCAGGTGGGCCAGTGCTTGGTTACTGCTTGTGTCAATCCAGCCATTCTGACATCCACCACCTGTAAAGAGAGCCGCTGAAAGGGAACAATCTAGCATCGTGCCGCTGACCAAGATTCTCCGGAAACACTCAGGGTAATTAGCTACGAATTCAGTTTAAATACTCTTACATGAAGGGCAGCTGGTTTGTTCGCTGATATGGGATCCAAGAAGTGGGCAGTAGCGGCTAAATAATCGCTTCAGCATTCCACAGAGAGGGATGCCAGGCCACAAATAGAGTTCCAAGCGAAGATGTGCTTGCGTAGGACTTTGGACCCTCCCGTTTACCAAGCAATCATTTCTGCCATTTGTGGGGATTGTTGAACAGATTTTAGGCTAAACACACATGTTTCCAGTATGTAAGATTGAGAATAAATACGCCGAACTTTAGAGCTGAAGTATGTTAGCAGTTCTTCCAGCGCCCCCCACTGCTTGAAGACAGAACCTGAATCAGTCTGTGGACAAGGGCAGCCCATAACATGGCTTCCACAGGGAACACTTTCAAAAAACTTCAGCAAGGTCTTCTGCCCTTGCAAAATAGTGTTAATCTTTGCCAATGTCCAGGACACTGTATTCCATAAGGGAGAAAAAAGCCCTAAAGGCTGAGGAGTGGGTCTAGTAGGTCTCATTTTACTTACAGGAAAAGAAGTCACTGAGAGATATTTTGAATTATTGGAAACATAACAGCTATGACCACCAGAGCTGGGAACACGATCCAGGTGTCTCAGTCTGACGGTCTTTCACCGTAACACCACTTAGTATTTCTCAGGAAAAATTGTGATGTTCTGTCAGTCCACTGATACGAACAACAGTAATAATTTGTAACTTTCCTATAATGCTTCACAATATGCAAAGCACGTTTATATACATTGTTTCACGTGATTTTTACAACCCTGGTAATTATTCTTATGAAATAACATACTTAGTCCACAGAATTGATCTGTATTGTTATAAAAGTATAGTTTTAATTGTACTAGCTTGCTGGCTCTTTATTATAATATTGTGGCCATGCCCCCAAATCAAGATGTGGAAGTGGAGGAGACTTTTCTTACTTGTGGGTCCACAGGAGCACACCTTGTTCTGATCTGTACAAGGGTGGCTTATGGTGTGGCTGCAATCCTAGACCTTACCAGTTTACTTTTCTTGGTAGCACATATTACCATGTGACAAACTATATATCTTACTGCCTGTTTTTTTGTCTGTTCCCTTGCAGCCCCTCCACTAGTATAAAAGCTCCATAAAGGTAAAGATTTTAACATGTTTTCTTTGCGTATCTGTAGTACTTAGAAAAAGTACTGGTGGTAGCTAAGATGGACCCCATTGATTCTCATTTCCTGGTTTTCACACCTTTAACAAAATCCTCTCTCACACTGAATCAGAGTTAGTCAGTGTGACCATAGGATATGATAGACATCGTGGTGTATGACTTACTAGGTTAGGTCATAAAAGATGTTGCAGCTTCCAACTGGCTCTCCTGGATCTTTCTTTCTGGGAGAAACAAGCTGCCATGTTCTGAGGATACTCAAGCAGCCGATGGAGAGAACTACATGGACACAAACCACATAACCAGTATCAACTTGTTAGCTAAGAGACTGAGCCACTTTTAAAGGGGATTGTCTAACCCCCGACCTTTGTGTCTTTAGTTTGAGCCTCAGACATCATAGAGCAGAGACAAGCCTTTCCCACTATGTCCTGATCCACAGAAACCATGAGAGATAATAAATGATGACTGTTGCTTTAAGCCAATACATTTTGAGGTTATTTGCTATGCAGCAAAAGATGACTAATACAGTGTCTGGCTCATAGTAAGTTACCAATAAATATTTATTGAATGAAGGGCTAAATGTGAGTCAATTTCTTACTAGATTACTCAGTGATCAAATAGAATATCTAATTAACCTGAATAAAACCATATAAAAATCCATTTAAGCAATAGAACATTGGTTTGGAGTCTCAAGATCTAGGCTTGAGTGTTATATCTGCTGCTTATTTGCTATTTGACCTTGTATAATTCATTTATAGTCTTTGATTCTTAGTTCCCCTGATCCGTAAACTAGAAATAATAATAACAATTAAAATTACATCACAAATAATACCTGCTGCCTTGAGGAGCCTTGTTGACATTGTGAACTTCTGGATCAGACCTCCGCTGAAACCCAAACACTACAACTGGAATTTTCCGTTATAGAAACCAATAAATCTTTACTGTTTAAATCAGTTCCAGTTGCTAGTGTTACTTACAAACAAAGGCATCTTTATACTAAGCACTAACACTAACATATAAAAGAATAGCAAAAAAAAGAAAAAAGAAAAAAGAAAAAACCCAACCAGATGACGTGTAATGAGTAAGATGCTACGTATTAGAGAAGTATAACAGATAAGAAGAAAGGGATGTCAGACACCTACCATCATCCATTTCTGTAATAGCAAGGACATCCTAATTCAGCTGCTGGGAAAGTCAGGAGGCCCAAGGGGTTCTGTTGCCACAGAAATTCTAGTTTCCAATTCTAACTGGCTTCAAATTTCTTCCCTATAGTTGCATTTGATAAGTGATTGTGGCTTAGTAGCATCAAATTCATGTTTAAATGCTATGATAAACCAAGGAGCCATTTGTGTTCCAGAGAAGATACTCCAAGTAGACAGATTATGTTGTACACAGACAAGCAGCTGGGACTTCGTGCCTGCTGTCTCAGCCATGGGTCCCCAGAGAGTACACCAGGGTCTTAAGGGCCACTTGCCTCAACATCATTGCCTTGTCAGAAAGGTCTTCATACTATTTCAAGAGCAAAGGACACTGTTCTGGACATGTCATGAAACAGTAATAAAAAGCTCATCTTATAGGATGGAGAGTTTTCATTTTTAAGAGCTGAGGAGACAGGAATTTCTGACAAGCCTGACTAGACAGTGTGAAACATGACCACTGTGTAATTTGACCTCCTGAGGTGACTTGAAGCAGTGGCTTGGATAGTGGAGGCAGGTCTCAAACCTGCTATTAGCATTGGTGGTATTGCTTCCTATGTGAGAAGGATTTTGATGGGCAATTTAATTAAGCTGCTATTTGCTTTGTAGGTGCAAATAATCTGTAAGTTGTATCCTTTGCTGCTCAGGTAAATCAATCAATTGATTTTTAGCAGAATTACATAGATAATATTTTCAACTTGATACATTTTTTAAATGAAAATTTGCTTTGTTTTCTTGGATTATTCCACCAAGTTTAGATCTAGGATTTATTTATATAGCTATGGGACAAGACTGAAATAGCTTCGGTGGGAAAAATTATAACCATCTCTTTAGGCTAAAATTTTAAAGTTGTATCCAGATATTAAAGCAATGCTTTAAAATTTCATTCTGAAGTCATGTTCCCTGCGGCCTTCGACCTTGAGGGCCAAGTTTTGAAGTTTGCCAACCTGAGTAAGGACCATCTGTGCATTGATCAGGTTTAAGTCTCAATGCAGACACTTAGAAAGATAGCCGTTGTGAGACTCAAGCATTAGGAAAACGAGGATATTTCTAAATCACCTTATCTCCTTATTTAGCACTTCAAGGACCATGCCTGAAGGACTCACGTCATAGGGTTTCTTTCACAAGGCAAAGATGATAACCATTCCACCTCTGGAGGGAGATCAATAGGCTTGCTGACATAGGGAGCAAAGGAAAAGCTAGAGAGGTAGTAAATAGTCCAGCTGGACCCTTGTAGCTAGGAAGGCTGGAAGCCTTGATGGATTGTGAGAGGATATATAGGCTCATCCAGGGGTCAGATGGCATGTACTCAGCCCTCCTCACACACTTCTTCCAAGGTTGAACTTTGATGGGATGGGGGGTGGTTTAGAAACAACCAGATATGCCTGAGGAATTTCAAGGCCACTGAGGTTAGTGGCTCAGCATTAGAGAGAATGTAGACCCCTTGGAAACTTCATTCCTTAGCTTAGGTCTATGTCTATTCTGGCCCTAAGAAGATGGCAAGAAGGTGGCACAATAGAAGATGACTTGTTCTTCATCGTCCTTGTCAGCCAATGGGCTGCAGTGTTTGAGGACATCAAAACTGTAGTCAAATGACCAGAACCACACACTCCAGTAGCCAGATAAGACCAAGTTAGTGAGGACTCATTCTGCCACAGAGATATCAGGGAGGGTCCAGAGGACAATGAGTCCGTCTGAGGACCCCTTTGCCTTCCAGTCACCATGAAGTCTTGTAAGGTGCATTCTTACTGCTGACTGCTATTCACTTGATACACGTGGTCTGGCCATACTGGTAATTTATGACAAAAGTCTCTTCCAATTAATACCAGTTGTTAAATATTAGCATTGTGAATATTGTTCCCCCATGTATCCCATATTCCCTGAAACTCTCTTAGGGGGAAAGCCTGAACTCTCAAACACAGAGAATTTTATTCAAAGAGACTGGTCATTTACCTAAAGAGACTGCTAAATATTTGGATCAGATTAACACCTCAGGTTGGACCAAAATTAAATTGTCCTTCTTTTTGCCACTAAGTTAGGTGTGGAGACCCATAATGGGGATCAGATCAAATGATTAGATATAAACAAACGGTATTATTTTTGTATGAAATTCAGTATATTTGCAACTTTGTGACAAATTCTAGTGTATAGGAAATGGAGACGATCTAGGGATTCCCATTGCCACTTACATCTGTTAGTGAGCTAAGTTACACATGGGCAGGGATTTTTGTGTTTGTTCACTGCTGTATCTGCAGTGCCCAGAATAAGTGTCTGGCAAATGGTAGGTACTCGGTGAGTATATGTGGAAAGAATCATAACAATAGCATAAAACAGACTTGCAAAGTGCTCTCTAAGAATGCCAATAAAATTTCAACAAAAGCAGTGTGTCACAGAGAGTTGGGAGCCAATCCCTTGGTTGAGGAAGTATTTCCAGATATGGCTCTTTTTGTTATTGCTATTTTTCAAAAATTATGTAATTTAAAATCTTCAAAAATTGTAAAATGTTTAACATTAAAAAATAGAAAAAAAAAATTGGCAGGGCACAGTGGCTCATGGCTGTAATCCTAGCACTTTGGATGGCCGAGGCAGGAGGTTCACTTAAACTTAGGAGTTGGAGATCAGCCTGGGCAACATGGCAAAATACTGTCTCTTCAAAAAAAAACATACAAAATTTAGCCAGGTGTATCGGTTGCATGCCTGTAGTCCTAACTACTCCAGAGGCTGAGGTGGGAGGATGACTTGAGCCTAAGAGGCAAAGGTTGCAGTGAGCCCAGATTGCACCACTCCATTCCAGTCTGGGCGACAGAGTGAGACCCTGTCTCAAAATAAAATAACAAACAAAACTAATCTACAGTATTAGAAGTTAAGACTTATTGTTATCTCTGTGAGGCAGGTGTTTTGTTTAGAAGAGGACATAAAAGGGGCTTCAGGTAAACTTGAACTAGTCTATGATTTAACCTCATTGTTGATTACAGGTAAACTTGAACTAGTCTATGATTTAACCTCATTGTTGATTACACGAGTGTGTTCACTCAAAATTTGACAAGCTGTATACCTATAACTTGTCAATTTCTTGAATTTATATTACACATCAATAAAACAAGTTAAAAAACATCATTTACATACTTAAGTAAATTCTAAGAATCAAATAGTATCATTGTAAGGTTTTTTAAAAGTCATGTTCTTAATTATTCTGCAGAAAGTTTGCACTAGTTTTGACTTCCACAAACAATATAAAATGCAATTTATTTGCATTCTCTTTAGTACTTGCCATTATAATTTTCCTAATTTTTAATGATTTTATGTAAGAAAAATTAAGTATATACTTTTCTCTCCAACTTTTTATTTGAAAAATTTCAAACTTACAGAAAAGCTGAAATAATAGTGTAATGGACACCAATATATCCCTTATTAGATTCACCAACTCTTTAAGTTTTTGCCACACTTGCTATTCTCTATTTATACATACGTGTATATATATGTATATGTATGTATACACGTGTGTATATATATTACACATGCGTGCGTATATGTATACGTATATATGTATATTTAGTACATATACATATATACGTATACATATACATATATACATACACACGCATGTGTAAATAGAATATATATATACACACACATCTATCTATCTGCATTTCCGAGCTACTTTTAAAGAAGTTTTAGACATCATGACAATTTATCCCTTAGTGTATCACTTAAGGGTAAGAATATTTTTTGACATAACCACAACACATTTATCATTATACTTCTATATTGTCAAGTAATATCTAGTCCACGTTTATAGTTCCACAATTGTCCCAATACTGTCTTTTCTAGCTGATTAAAAAACAGGATTCAATAAAGTTCATTCACATGTTGCGTTTAGCTGTTTTATCTCTTCAGTTTCTTTTTTACCTAAAATAGTCTCTGCCCCCGACCATCCCCCTGCACCCAGATTTTCATGATATTAAAATTTTTCAAGTCTAGGTCGCTCGAAAACCTCCTGTTTGTCTTCAAATGTGTATGACCGTGGTTGATTTTACAAGCTCATACTGTAAAATTATTACAGGTTTTTAGAAGCACATGTATCACCAACTGTAACAGATTTTCATTTTTGGATATTGGTTAGTCAGAGCAAGACACTGGATCTCCAGCCAGGCACCAGATGTTTTTATTGAGGGGAAAAAAAAGAGCATTAAGAGCTTTTAAATCTTTTGTTATTACTTTGATCATATAAGAAATAATTGTGACATTTCGTGCTTGGAAATGTATCACGGGGGCTTTCCTTCATATTGACACTATATATTACTGAATGGATCAGTTAATATATAACCAGTTTAAAGGACCTGAAAATGTAGTGACAGCCAAGAAGGATATTTTGAAGTTTGAAATGATCCCTATATAAATAGAACGGATCAGCATAACTTTGGGATAAAATTAGCCGACAGTTTGTGGACTCTCCAGCATGCGCCTGTTTGCTTGGTGCTGTTCTCTTGATAAATCACAACAAAGCTTCCAGAAGGAGAGGAAGGATGGACGGCACCACTGCCCCTGTTACTAAATCTGGAGCTGCCAAGTTAGTTAAGAGAAATTTCCTTGAGGCTCTAAAGTCCAATGACTTCGGAAAATTGAAGGCTATTTTAATCCAAAGGCAAATAGATGTGGACACTGTTTTTGAAGTCGAAGATGAGAATATGGTTTTGGCATCTTATAAACAAGGTAAAAACATATAGGTGTTATTGTAAAACTGGTAGAAAATGATTTTTTTTTTTAAATGCAGTGTCAGTTATCCTCTCTAAACAGTAGCTTGTATTGTTTCTTTAAGTTTTCATTTTAAAAATATTTCTAAATTGATATTTTCTTTCTTTTTAAACTAAAACACATGGTGGACTGATATATATGTATAAGTTGTGTCTCTCCTTTTCTTTTCCCATCCTTGGGTGGGCCTAGGACTTGAAATGTCAGACAATCATTTTTAGCAACGCACTCTCTGTTTTTAACTTTTCTTCTGACTATGATGATATAGAAGGAAGAAAACATTTCTAGATTATGGCTAAGCAGATTGTTGAAACCCTATCTTAGACAATGTACCTGGTTTAGGAACAGGCGGCTAATTCTCCATTAACAGCCACTTAAAGATATATCCTCTCTATGTCCATGTGGATGAAAAAGAGGACTCTCCCCAGCATTTGGAGGGTTAATAAATGGATAAAGCAGTGTCATAGGCACCTTGATGGTCTTCATCATTTTAATGAGTTTTCAGTTCAGGCACAAAAGCTGAATTCAGCAAAACCAAAAAGTTAACTTTTTTCCTGGACTACAATAATTGTTCAAAATTGTAGATATGCTTAATACAGACTACCTGCCTTATAAAGACCTAAGGAAAACAAAAATTAGAACTTTTTTTTTACCAAGAAATTTTCTGGAACCCATGCTTAATAAATCAGAAATAAATTAGAGTTCCACTGATTCTGATTTCCCAAATCAACTGGCTAATGGAGGGGAACGTGAGCAGTTAGATCATCTGGTGAGCATACTGCAAACACGCTGCTCAACATCACTAATGTTTAATACAATATAGATGCTAAGGTCTTGTGTATAGCATTTAGAGACAGTCATTATTTTCATGTTTAAAGATGATTTCGGGTCATATATAAATCATCATTATAATCCATTTCCAAATACAAATGCTAATGGTACATTATCTATTTCTTCATTAATTTACTGTCCTCTGTCAGTTCTGAGGGAAGTGTAGAAGAGTTGAAGCTACTTACTGTGTTTAAGACTTTTACTCAAAGGCTTTATAATATTTTCACATTAGTGACATTAATATATTGATGGGAAGACAAAGAAGGGATCTATTTTTTAAAAAGTTTATGGGGTCTCTGTTAGAAAGAAAATTTGTATATACTATTTAATTAGATTGCTTTCATCTTATAACTTTGTTCAGTGATAGAGTGTCTGAATGCTAAACTAATTTTAAAGATGTTTTTAAAAAGCTTATAATTCTGCCTAGGGCGAAATAACTCAGGTTCAAGTCAGTGGGTAAGTTATTTGACCGTGAATTGCAAAGACTGTCTACTCTCATCTCCTGAGCAAGTCAAGTTGCACAGGATTGTGCAAAGTTTCTGAGGATATAAGAAACGAAGTTTTAGGTGCAGGCTCTAGGGAAGTGGAGGGGAGTGGGGGGGTTGGTTCTCCTGCTTCCACCGGTGTCATCACCCTTGAAGGAAAAGAAAATACATTTTAAATTATTCTTGTCAATGTGAGCTGACTCCTACAGTCCTCATAGAGCTAAATTTTCATTCACAGGAATTGAGGTGTTTTCATAGTGTTAGGACTGTGGGATGTGGCTTTCAATTAAGGAGATAGCAAATTACACCCTCTGGAAAAGGAAAACAATAGTTCCATTCTTACGTATGCCAGGTGGATGTTTGCACAGAACTAGTAAAATTTGTGGTCTTACTTTTAGGGTTTATGCAGGAAATTTGTGTCTGTGCATTCAGGTGTAGAAAGAAACACACTACTCTGTTCAATATTAGTATGGGCATAAGGACCTGTCTCTTTAGTCTTAAATCCAGGTTAAGACTTCATCTTAAAAGTTTCTTCAAATTTTTTTCACATGCTTCCAGCCTTATCATCGATCCTTTTAAACTTAGGAATGGAAAGTTAGGAATGGAAATGATAAATGGAATCCTAGCTGCTAGAGATCTAAGTGGTTATATCAATTTCTTAAGTCATAAAGTCATTGTCAGGCAACAGCCTGGAGCTGAGCAGTCTACAGTGGTTAGTTAGTTGTTTTCTAAATAGTTCAAAGGAACAGGACCCATTTCTATGTGGTTTTAAAGGGTATGTGGCTGGATTAAAGTTTGTGAGACTTTATTAAATCAAAGGAGAAGTTTTGGCCATTGGACGCTGTTGAACTGCTACATACTGCTCTTTGATTGTTTTTAAAGCACTTTTGAAAAGTTCTACACAGAAGTGCATGAATAAGCGTGCAACTTGATTACTTTTCACAAAATAACAAACCTATGTAGCCAACATCCAGATGAGGAAACAGAACATTCCTGTTTACTTTTAAAGTGTGGGAATCTTCAGGTTTCAGTTATTTTTGGCTTAATAAGAAAGACAATGTGCAAAACCTATAACAAATCTCATGCTACTCTTAAATTTCCTTGTGTAATCAATACTAAAATTCTGTATTCAACATTTGATAGTCCTATAGAAAATGAAAAGTAGTACAATCAATTCTAAACCATTCTTATTTATTTAGAACATACAGCATTTTTATACGATTTAAAAATTAACTAAATTTTATCCCGAAATATAGTCCATCTAAGCCTATATGAAAGTCAGTGTATAATTTTTGAAAAAGGAACTCAGAACTCTGCTGGCAAATAAATCACCTAAAATCTAAATAGTGCTCCCCAAATTTACAATCTAGTTGGCACACCAGTAATCAAAAGTTGAGCTCATAAGCAAATATGAAATGTGGATTTTGTGAGGAAGACAGAATGAAGCTATTGGAGTACAAATAAGTCTGGAAGCTCATTTCTGCTTTCCTCTGTAGCACTGGGCCCATCTCATTGAGTATCTTCTCTTTCCAGTTTGACAGAAAACAGAGTTCGTGTTCAAACTGTGGATACTGTCTTTCTCCAGTACCTAATCATGATACTTAAAGTTAGAGAGTTCTCACTTTACTTTTCTAAGTTATTTTAAGCTTCATAATAAAATCTTCAGATGAAATCATGTTTTATTAATTTAAAGAAATTTTCCTCACATTTTGTAAAGCAAACATTTAAAATGTACTGGTTGGCATTTGAGAGACCTCCCTGGGAATGGCGGAGAGAATGGGTCTTAAAAGCAAAAACAAGTAAGCAAAAATTGTGTTTACCAGGTGATCACTTTAAAATAAAAATGATACAAAGAAAACGTAAAGAACAACTTTCTAACTACCAAATGCGATACGTCATTGAAAGTCAAGGGATGTCAGTGATATAAAATTTATTATGAGCCAAGCATAAAATAAATCTTTAAAGAAAACACAAAGGTCCCTTCTATTGGTTTTCACTGGTGAACTCCATACTGGAAACATGAAGGACTGTCCATAAAACTGTTGTCAAAGGCTTTACCAACTACACAGCTTGATCTTCCTTCAGATGTATGAGCTGTGGCTCATAAATGATACGGGCAAAATTTCATACTTATCTCTTTGGTAGGAAACTCCCTAGTCAGCAAGGTTCATCGGAGTCCTTTTATTAATCAGGGTAATGCACTTTAAGTACTTCGTTTATGGCCCACAGCCACTGATTCCTTGGTTGGTGGTCATATTTTTAATTAAAATAACCAATGAATGATTTCACTTGAAAACTTTCTGGCAGGTACTCTATCTACTTTACTAAGTAGTAACTTACATCCAAATATTGTGAAAGCTCTTATTTCCACTCTCCGAATGAATAATTTCTTTATCACCTAATTTTCCTCTTTGCCAGAAATTCACTCTCCTGCTTTCCCATTTCCATCCTAGGGTTCTTTTCCTTTCTTCGATGTTCAAACTTTTTTCTCTTACATTTTACACTTCAAACTTGCTTTTTCCCCCTGCTTCCCAGGGGAACTTTGAGTTATCTGGAAAATATTAGCTATTAAAAAATAGCCAAGAATTGTGCTTCAGTCTGTAATCCTTCAGGACTGTGTAAATACGTGGACACAGGCAGAGCAAATGTCTGCTAATCCAGCCACGAGCAGTGTGTGTAACCTTTGGCTGTAATAACAGAGGCTTCTCGTGTGTGGGGTTCTTTTGACTCAGATAACATTATAGCTGATAACTGTTGCAGAGCCCAGGCTTAGCTGAAGGTTTACCAGAAATGTGTACATCCTCTCCAAACGCTGGAGCAGAACCAAGCCCCTCTTCCAAAAGAAGGCCCAAACACTTCGCTCCTTGCTATATTTCTAGGCAGCTTTCTACCCAGCTATTGGGGCATATCTCTTTGGTTTCAGATCTAAATTAAGCACACACACACGTGCGTGCACACACACACACACATACACACACACAGGATTAGTCTGCATATTTTTTTTTCCAGGGATAAAACTTCTAAAATTCCTTTAGAACTTTTAGCTACAAGTGATATCAGTTTGGAGGTAAACTGCATGAAGCCTTTGGATCATAGATGGCTATTTAAAGATTTGGGGGCAATGGAGTTTGAGAGTTCGAGTTGATTCTGTCAGTACTTGTTATATGAACATGGACACTTTATACTACTTAACCTCTTCCAGACTAATTATCTTCATTTGTAAAATGGAAACTTTGACAAGACCCTCTCTAAGTTCAGATTCCTGCATGCAGATAATTAATCATATTATGCAGGTGAAGCTGTGTAAACAGATTATGTATCATGGTTAAAGCCACATGAGCATGGCCTGTATTTGGGAGTTCCTGTGGGGTTTGTACATAGGGGAAATAATCTGTATTTTTCTTTTCTTTTTAGTGAACTTCTTACCCAAACAGAACTCTTCTGCAAGGAGCTGTCACTGCACACAGACTGTAGACATGGGGAAGTGTGTGAGTGGTTTACATTAGAGGGAGGCAGCCGCTCCTTCACCTCCCATCCCCAGCTCCCACGGGCTTGGTCTCCTGGTTCTGCCTCACCTCTGTCCTTTGCACAGTCTAAACACATAGTAAAAGGGCAACCTGAAATCTGCAGAGGTGAACAGAGAGGGGCTTTGAAAGACAAATACTAGGAATAAATCACATTCTAGGTTTCGAAGTCCTGGGAAAATTTTGCTGTGGGAAGAAGGGAGTGTGTAAAAAATGAATCTGCCTGATCAGTTAATTGTGTTTCTAGCATGCTGTGATCATTGGTGGTTATATTTTGGGGGACGAATTCTGATCTCTTGACATATCAGCATCAGCACAAGATTGTGAACAGGCACAGCCTTATCTGTGATTTTTGAAGATAGTTTTACCTGTGGTTTGGCCCTCCATGACAGTAAGTGTGTTTTACTTCCACACTTACTACACAACGACCTGTAGGCCCCACCTCATTTTAAAGTTATGATTGTACGTTCATGTCCCTTTTGCCAGGGGCTGCTCTTTTCTCTGCTCAAAGCAGCAGGCTTTCCTGATATGCTCGGGGCTGAATTATTCAACAATCCCTCCCCCCACATTACTACCAAAGTTTTGCAACACAGCCTCCAGATACACTTCAGTACACCCTAAACCATAGCCTGCAATCTGTCCTCTTCCCATTTCTCCACTTCAGCTCCCCAGGGGCAGCAGCCAAGGTGTCTTGTTGCCACCTACCTACACACACTCCTATCTTAGGAGAGGTGAGTTGTAGCCACAACTCCATTCTGGGAGCTGGCTGATTTCCAGGACTTGGTAGTCTGTGAGCCTGATTGACCAGTTAATGTTTACGATTACAGGAGATGCAGAAAAAACTGACTGAGAGGCCAAGGATGACTGATTCACGTAATACATGGGCAGGAGAGATTCTTTAGGTGCTACTGGCAAGTTAGGAGGAGGAAAAAAATTCAACTAGCAAATGCATTTCCACATCAGAGATGTGAAATATTACAGATGAATTGTGGATCTTCTTCCTTTCCTTGTGATTTGCGAAGCAGGCTTGGAGGTAATTCTATTCTGCTTCCACAAAGACAAAGACAAAGACAGATAGAAATTCTGCATTGCGGGTATTCTGAGTCTATGAGTTTGGATTGAGGCAGGCAACTCATGGCTCTAGCAGGATGAAAAAGTGGCAGTTTTCTCATCTGGAAAATGAAAGGCTTGGACTGGATAATCTTCCCTCCAGTGCTGACATTCTGTGTTTCTTTGATTTTACATCAAAATGGTGTTTTCTTAATCAGCTCTCTGCTGCTTCCTTTCTGGGATCATTTTTCTTCCCATTGCAGAAGCAGGCGCAAGTTTCCAATCAGTTGTCACAGAGAGCTGCCTAATTTTTGCTGTTAATCAGCAGGCAAAACACACCCTGGTTTTCAGACCTGGAACCAACTTCTTAGGCAGTTAGAAAAGACTGTTTTTGCCAATTGCTTTTTGAGGAAATCTGAGTATTAAAATGACTGATTAAGTATTGATGTTAATATGATTCATTCATCATCAAAAGCAAGCTGCATAACATACAGCTTAAGAACTCTGCTTGGAACAGAGATTCAACGTACATAACTCAGTAGAAATGTATAAATGAATCTATATGCATATACATAGTGTGTGCATATCAGTTTGCATACACATACACACGAGGCATGGAGTTGATACTCCCCAGCTCAGACCGTCTATGACATTACTTAGTTCTGCCACGGAAAGTCCGTATAATCCAACACCATCTCTTCCCAGTGTCTGGAATCTCAAATTAATACCTTAGAATTTAATTCTATTAGCTGAATATAGATTTTTCCATAAATTCAGATAATCCTGAGAGTGATCACACTTTAAACAATCCTCAGTCCATTAGACCTTAATGTGAAATAACTGGATTTCTTTTTAAAGAGTAGATTTGGATAAAGGGAAAGGTGGGAGGCAGAGAAAGCAAGATGGCTCTAGAATTCTGAATGGAGTAAAAAAGGGATTAAAGTTTGTGTGTGTGTGTGTGTGTGTGTATGTGTGTGTGTGTGAAGCTATGTTGGAGGATACATTGCAGAAAGACAAACTTCTGGTTGAGTTCATTCATTCCTGTGGGATTAATCACTGTGCACAACCTTGTAAAGAGCTTATTCAAATTAAATTATTCTTTCCCCTCCGGACAGAGAGACAATAGCTTATTTTAATTTTATTTATTTTTGTTAAAAAGCAATACATGCACAGGATACTACATTTAAAAGTTACTAAGGGGGTATTCAAGAACAAGTGCATGTCTGTCCTGATCCACTAACCCTCCAGTTCTTCTTGGAGGCCACCACTATAACCAGTTTCTTGTTCTCGGTGTTTACAAATATAATTGCTTATGATAGCATAGTCTGTATACTGTTTGGCTCCCTGCTTGTCTCACTCAGTAATATATCTTGAGATCTTTCTATTTCAGTCTATACAGAACTGCCCCATTTTTTTTAATGGTTGTATAATATTTGATTGGATGGATGTATCATAATTTATTTAAGAAGTCTCCTATCAATTGACATGGAGGTTGTTTAACCATTCAGAGAATTCTGTAGTGTAGTGCATGTTCTTATATGTAGACGAGGTTGTCAAGATTCCCAAGTCCGGGAGCATGTTTCACAGAGTACAATACAAATGGTGTTCTTTGTGGAGTTGTGCAATACAGTGGTCCTTTAGGATGTTTCACATAGGTGTTTATGCTTATAGCAAATACACAGGAGTGGCATGTCTCTAGTGTTTTTCACTTAAATGAGAGAAATTTAATACCTGATCACCAGGCCCACTTTTAATGTGGTCATCATCTTCAGAGCACCCTCTAGTAGTTCATCATTTCTTGTAAGGGGCAATGCCCAGAAGTAATCGTAATATTCTAGATTTCTTCTGGTCTCATCTAATCAGTGAAGAATACAATGTTTGCTTCTCTTGTTCTGGGCTCTACACTTTTATTGATGTAGTTTCAGATTGTATTAGTTTTTTGGCAGCACCATCCCACTGTTGGCTTATTTTGAGATTACAGCTCAAATCCCTAGGTTGTTTCTCAAATAAATGACCATTAAATCATATTCTGCTTACCTTGTACTTATAAGTGGAATTTTTATAACCTATAAGCAAACTTTTGATTTACTCATGTTAAAATCTATTTTGTTGTTTCAGACCTAAACTAACTTCTATGCTGTGGCTGTTGAATAACTATCTCTTCATCTTCTTGCCCTCAGTATTTCTTTCTGTACCTATTTTCCATTCTCCACTCATAAAAGCTTAAATGCTATGGCTATTGACATTGACATAGAAAGGAAGTTTATAAAGTCATCATAGTTATAGCTTGTCAAACGTGGCAATAGTTGGAGACTTATAGAAAAAAGACCAGCTCAGCAAATAGAAGTCAGAGATCAGAGGGAGAAGAGAGAGAGAGAGGCTGAGAGAGAGAATGCACATTTCCAAAAACCAATGGGAAAAATTATCAAAGATCTCAGTTCTAGGCGCATCTACACTTCTCCTGCCCAATTCATTTATGTAGGGCTGTAGACATCATTAATTATGCAACATATCTTATTTTCCTGTTTATTTTGGCTGCTAGGAAATTCAAAGGCAAATTTGCAATGCCATTCTAGTGTACAGGATAGAGTTTATATTTTGTGTATGTATTTATCTTACTTTTGACATTTTAATTTTCCTACTTTTTTATTTTGCCCTTATTTTCTAAATCGTTTTAAAAATCTTAAGGTGTGTGAAAGTTGAGAGTTGCCTTAAATTCATCTTTGGAAAGAGATATTGCATAAATCAACAGGCAGGCAAATAAAATTTTGGAGTGATAATTTTTAAAAAAGATTAAACACATTCATATGTTCGATTGACAACAACTATAGGAAAACAGATTTTGGATAGAATAAAAATTATAAGCTTGCAACTAACAGCCTTGGAATCATTCAAGACAAACTCTCAATGATTGACAGCTTTAAAAAAATATCCTTGAAGCATCTCAAGTAACTCACCATGCAAAATAAAATACAATTACCTAAATGAAAATCCCAAAATTAAATGCTTGTAAGACCTAGAAAGGTAAAGTAAATAAAGGAACAAGACACAGTAATAAGAAATAGTAGAGACAGTGAGAGCTTGAGAAAGCCTGTTCCCCTGATGAACATCAGAATACCCTATTAAACAAAATGCCTGCAGACCCACTAGCTGTTACTTTAAAACCTCTGTCATCCCCTCTCCACTCCACTTTTGTAAATGTGACCAAAATAAAATACCTTGTAAAAATCCGCATAAAACAGGGAGAAAGCCTAGGTCACGAAGTTAAACTTTCTTTCCTTTTTTTTTTTCTTCAGGTTATTGGTTGCCTAGCTATAAATTAAAGTCTTCCTGGGCCACAGGCCTGCATCTCTCTGTCTTGTTTGGTCATGTGGAATGCCTTCTGGTGCTACTGGACCACAATGCTACAATCAACTGTAGACCCAATGGGAAAACCCCTCTTCACGTGGCATGTGAAATGGCCAATGCGGATTGTGTTAAGATCCTCTGTGATCGTGGGGCAAAGCTCAATTGCTACTCCTTAAGTGGACATACAGCTTTGCACTTTTGTACAACTCCAAGTTCCATTCTCTGTGCCAAGCAATTGGTTTGGAAAGGTAAGCCTTTCTGGGTGGCCAACATTGTTGTCTGCTTGTATACTCATGGTTTCAAGACTTTGTGACCATGTGATGTAGTAAGCATAAAGGTGCAATTACACCTAGTACAGAGGGCCCTAAAAATACATAGTTCTGTTGATCCAGGTAATTCAGTGATGATCACATTGGAATCTTATTATTATTTAATAGCAGGAATTTCATTCATTTACTTAACAAATATTTATTTAGCTTCCATTATGCATCAGGTAATGCACTAAGTAAATGAAAAAGAGAAAATACACCTACCCTCAAAGAAAGTATATTCTAACAGGGGAGATAAATATTAACAAAATAAATTCATAAATATATAATTATAAATTGGGAAAGTGTTGTGAAGGAGAAAACAGGGTTATGAATGAGAATGTCAGAAGTGAATTACTATAAAATGTGTAAAGGCTTCTCTAAGGATATTATGCTAGGTAGGCTGAAACTTTAAGAATGAAAAGGAGGGCCAGGTGCAGTGGCTCATGCTTGTGGTACCAGAATCTTTGGAGGCTAAGGTGGGAGGATCACTTGAGCCCAGGAGTTCGAGACCAGTCTGGGCAACATAGGGAGACCCCATCTCTACAAAAAGTAAAAAAAAATAGCCAGGCATGGTGGCATGCACCTATGGTCCCAGCTACTCAGGAGACTGAGGCAGGAGGGTCACTCGATCCCAAGAGGTCAAGGCTGCAGTGACTTGTGATTATGCCACTGCACTCCAGCCTGACTGACAGAGTGAAACCCTGTCTCAAAACAAAAAAACAAAAAGCAAAAACAAACAAACAAAAATCAAATGGGAAGGAGACAGTCATTAAAAAAGGAAGCCGAGAGGAAGAGGGGTCTAGCTATAGGAAACAACTTGAGCAAAGTTGCTAAGAGAGCAATAAAACTTGGAATATTAAACGGATAGAAGAGGGCTACTATGATCAGAGTATCATGGGTGTGGGGTAGGGTGGGAAGGACAAGAGGGTAGAGGAGAGAGTCACAAGATGACATTGGATGTGTTAGATCCTGCAGGGCCTTCGAAGGTGAAAGTGTAGGGCTCTGAAATAGAGCCACAAGAAAGTTTTCAGTAAGACAGTGACATGATTTCATTTTCCTTTGAAGTCATTATTCTGGAGTTAGGCAGAAAACAGATTGGAGGTGGACAAGAATGGAAGCAGGGAGACCAGTAGGGAAGCTATTTTAATAGTCTAGTTGAGAGAAGATGGTGGCTTGCACTAGGGGCAAGTTTAGATAGGGAGTTTAGGAGATGGGTTTGCAATACATTTTGGAAGTAGAAGTGTTGGGATTTGGAGATGGATTGGATGTGGGTGGGGTGTGAGGGAAAAAGGAAGTCCCAAGTATCATTGCCAGGTTTCAGGTTTTAGAAAATAAGCAGATAGTGATGCCGTTTTTTGAGATAAAGAAACTTGAGGAAGAAGCACCTATGTAGGGATAATAATTAAATCCATTTTTTAAAAAGTCAGTTTATGGATGTATAATTACCATGCAGCAAAATTAACAGTACAATTTAACATTTTGAGAAATACTATTTTTGTGAAACCATCATGCCAATCATCTTAAAAAGTTTCCTGACACCCTTTGTAGTTAGTCCTCTCCCCTTCTACATCTACTGACAACCCACTGATGTTTTCCATCCCTATAATTTTGCCTGTTTTCAGAATGTCATATACATTAAATTATAAAATATGTAGACTTTTGAATCTGGTTTCTCCCACTTAGCATAATGCATTTGAGATCCATCCATGTGGTTGCATGGACCAATAAATTCGACCTTTTTATTGCTGAGTAGTACTCCATTGTATACACATAACAAAATTGATCTACCCCCAGTAGAGGGACATTTGGAATGTCCTTAGTTTTTGTCAATTTTGAAAGAAAAGCTGACATAAACATTTGCATGCAGGTTTTTATGTGGATGTTTTTATTTCTCTTATGTAAATACCTAGGAGTGGGATGATGGCTATGTGGTTAATTTACAAGACTGCAACACTGTTTTCCAAAGTAGTTCTATCATTTTGTATTTCTGTCAGCACTGTATGAGAATTCCAATTGCTTGGCAGAACTTGATAATGTGAGATAAAAAACAAATTAGGCTGGGCATGGTGGCTCACACCTATAGTGTCAGTGTTTTGGGAGGCCAAGATGGGAGATCTGCTTGAGTCTATGAGTTTGAGGTCAGCGTGGGCAACATCAGTTTGCAATAATTACAAACGTATTAGAATGACTAACATATTAGCTGACATTCTAAATGTCCCTCTACTGGGGGTAGATCATTAGAATGTTAGCTCTTCTAATATGTTTGTAATGGTATCTCATTGTTTTAATTTGAATTTCCCTGATGCCTAAGGATGTTGAACATGTTTTCATGTATTGATTTGCCATCTGTATATTATTTACTTTGGTAAATGTCTGTAAATTTTACTCCTTTAAAAAAATGGGTTGCCTGTATTCTTATTGATTTGAGAGAGTTCTTTATATATATTCTGAATACTAGTGCTATCAGATACATGGTTTGCACATACTTTTCTTCATTCTGTGGCTTTTCATTTTCCTAACAGTATCTTTCAAAGAGAAGTATTTAATTCTGATAAATTCAATTTATAAATTTTTTTCCTTCTAGCAACAAAATTTGTTTCCTATGTTTATTTCTAGAGGTTTTGTCATTTCAGATTTTACTTTTAGGTCTAGGATTCATTTTGAGTTAATTTTTTAAATATGGTATAAGTTATGGGTTAGGTTTGTCTTTTTTGATATGGATGCCCAATTGTTTCAGCACCGTTTGTTGAAAAGAATATTCTTTCGCCATTGAATTGCCTTCGTGTTTCTGTCAAAAATCAATTGGCAATATATGTTTGGGTTTCTTTCTGGACTCCAGCCTATTCCATTGACCTATATATCTTTTCATTTTCCTAATGCTCCACTGACTTGGTTGCCATAAGTTTGTATCAAGTCTTGAAATCAGATAGAGTAAGTCCTCCTAGATCTGTTTTAAGTATGAGAGTTTTCATCTCTCTTTGAGACTTCAGTGAAAATGTCAAGGATGCACTTTATATAAAAGTATAGATTTCAGAACAGAGCCCTAAAGCTATAATTTCAGACTTGTCAGCCTATTGATTGTATTTGAAGCCAAGGAAATCAGTGGAATCACCTGGATAAAGAGTATATACAGAGAAAAGTGAATCTATGAATAAGCCCCAATGAATTCTAACATTTCAATGTTAGAAGGATAGTGAGAAGCCAATAAAGGAGAGTACGATATACTGATAAGTAAAGTTGGAGAAAACCAAGAGTATTTTGGCAACACAAGGACTAAGAAAGAGGTAGTAGGTTCCAGAAGCAGAGAGTGGCCAGTTATAGTGATAGCTACACAGGGTTAATTAGATGTTCATTAGATTAGGTGACAGAGTTATCAGTGACAAAAATAGTTTCGGTGAAACAGTGTTAAACGTCAGATTTGAATGGTATAAAGTGCAAATGGGTGGTTAGAAACCAGAGATGTCACAGGTAAACAGTTGTTGAAAAGAAGTGAGGCTGCAGAAGTGAACATAAAAAGAGCATGATTGCTGGAGGGGCTGGAGGGAGGTCACAGGAAAGTATTACCTACAGTTGGAGATCAAAGAAAAAGCTTGCGTGCCAAAGGAAATGATTCATAGAAAGAAAACAGTTGAAGATGCACAAGACAAGGTAACTGAAAGTCTTTCAGAAGTTGAGGTGAGATTAAATCCAGAGACTATGGGATACATCCTCTTTTCTTTTCTTTTTCTTTTTCTTTTTTTTTTGAGACATGGTCTCGCGTTGTCGCCCAGGCTGGAGTGCAGTGGCGCGATCTCGGCTCACTGCAAGCTCTGCCTCCCTGGGTTCACGCCATTCTCCTGCCTCAGCCTCCCGAGTAGCTGTGAACATCCTCATTTTTAAGAAGTGGGACAAAGTAAAAGATGGTTTTAAATGCCAGAATGTTTGTAGATTTGATGATGCTAAGATGAGGGAGTTCTAATGGTGTTTCCCCTCAACAATGTGTCGGGCAGTCATCAGCCAAAAAATGAGAGGAGAGCAGGAAGTGTGGACATTTTCACAAGAATGGAGAAGGAATGGGAAGTTCAGGAGAAGAAAAAAAAAAATGGGAGAAGAAGCTTACTAAAGAAATGTAGGATTACTGGACTTATAAAAGATGCCGTGTGGCTAGGAGCTGTGGCTTATGCTTGTAATCCCAGAACTTTGGGGAGGCTGAGGCAGGAGGACCATTTAAGGCCAGGAGTTTGAGATCAGACTGGGCAACATAATGAGACCACATCTTTACTAAAGGAAAAATAAATTAACCAAGCATGGTGGTGCATCTGTAGTTCTAGCTACTCAGGAGACTGAGGCAGGAGAATTGCTTGAGATCACGAGTTTGAGGCTGACTGCTGTGAGCTATCATTGGACCACTGCACACCAGCCTGTGTGACAGAGCAAGATCTGTCTCAAAAAAAAAAAAAAAAAAAACCAAAAAAGAAACAAAACCATGATCTTTTCAACCTGTGGAAATGAAGGGGAAGAAAAAATTCAGCCCAGCTTATTCTCCTTCTTCTTGGTTCACCTGTTAAAAATGAGGGTGTATCCCATATTCTCTGGATTTCATCTCATCTCAACTTCTGAAAGACTGGAACCTTTCAGTTATCCTGTCTCATGCATCTTCAACTGTTTTCTTCCTATGAATCATTTCCTTTGGCACACAAGGTTTTTCTCTGATCTCCAACTGTAGATAATACTGGTCTGTGACCTCCCTCCAGCAATCATGCTCTTCTTATGTTTGCTTCTGCAACCTCCCCCTTAGGAAGGAAGCTACAGGGACAAGGTTAGGCATCATTTGGAGCTTACCCACATTTTCTATGTGTGGCCATCACCGCTCTTCACATTTACTCATACATTTATGTTTAGATTTAGTTTTTATCTTTATTGA
This sequence comes from Mandrillus leucophaeus, assembly GCF_000951045.1. Taxonomy (NCBI): domain Eukaryota; kingdom Metazoa; phylum Chordata; class Mammalia; order Primates; family Cercopithecidae; genus Mandrillus; species Mandrillus leucophaeus. The sequence continues at coordinate 1,823,169 of NW_012101454.1, forward strand.
TTTTTAAATTTAATTAGTTTAAACATGCAAGCTTTTTATTTTTAAGAGTTTTAGGAATTTTGGAAATTATGTATTAATTTATTAACTTTTTAATTAAAACATTTTTTGTCTTACTTTGCAATAATCACATTTAATATCTACTTTCAATAGATTTCCAGTAAATGATGCAGTGTTACTAACTATAGTCATCCTGCTGTACATTAGATCTTTAGAACTTATTCATTCCACATAACTGAAACTTTGTTAACTTTTTATATTGTCACCTTTTCATGTGACTTCATCAACCACAAACTGACAGAGTGGCCAAACCTTTCACTCCCTAGAGGCGTCACCTTTCCCAGCTGGTACAGTTATTCCCCATCTCTTTGGTTCCTGTCAACAGAGGGAGACTACCTAGAGATGAGAAGGAAGAAAGAGGTAGGGGGAAGCTTGGGCAATGCTTGTAGGCTGACACTAATGAATTAGGCTTACTACAGTCAAGGAGAGAGAATGGAAGTCCATTAAATATCCACTTACTCTTTCAAGCCATCTCATCAAAGGCTGAATTCACAAAGAAAATAAAGATAATTTAGAGAAAGCAAAAATGTTCAACTTCAGTAGGGCAAACATCATAAAATTAAAAGGCAATCATAAAAGTGGGAAAAATATTTGAGACTATATGACAAAGGGCTTACTATATACAGAAGTTTTTCAATTAAAGTAACGAGGCTAACAACTAAAAAATAAAAGAAGAGAGAAAGAGGTAAAAAAAAAAAAAAAAAAGAAAAAGAACAAAAGGACCAAGAACAGGAATATTTAAGGTAAAAAAAGGAATAATCATATAAATAGCAAATAAATGTATGACATAATGATAGCATTTATTGGTAATCAGTAACATGTCAATTAAAATAACAATGAGATATTTTGTTGTTGTTTATCACATTAATAAGCATACGAAAGATAATACATATGTGACAAACACATAGGGAAGTGCTCTCACACACTCTTAATAGAAAGGAAATAGGTACAAGCCTGGGTGGCAAATTGAAAACACATATAAAAAGCTGAAAACTTTCTTTTAACTTAGAAATTTCACCTCTAGGATTAGGGACCAATTCTAGGCAGGGGACCTTTTTACTCAGGGCTATCATTTACTTAGGACCTCAAATTCAGACTTTAGATGTTATTTCTGAACTAGGTTATACCTAAAGTCAAAGAGCTAACTGAGGAGAAAGAAAAAGAGACACTGATCATGTAACTTAGAATTGTGCGTGGTCACGTGACCTGCAGTACACTAGAAATTAGAGACTTTCTCCTACTTCTGTAAGTTTTCAGAATAATGCAGTTACAGTATATTTTACTCATTTTACCTTACATTTTTGTCTTAGAAGTTTTGATTGGTTAAGAAAATCATTTAAAATGTACCGCAATTGAAAATATATAGATAGGCACTTTTAATTTTTAAATGTATTTAGAGTCTCAAAAAATTGCTTGAGTCCTATTTGCCCTCAGAGAGTCATTTATATTACTGAAAAACTGAAAAACACTTACATATCTAATAGAAAATTTCATGTTGTTACCACCACGCTGTGCAGATATTTAAAACGATGTTTAAAAGAATGTCCGTTCACATGGGAAGGTTGTAAAAAGCAGCTTATAGGACAGTATGGACTGTATAGATGTATTTTTTAAAACATTGTATGTGACTATGCATATCAAAATAATATTTAAAATGTCAGAGTCAAACTTGATATCATAGCTAATGCTTAACTGTAGCTAAGCAATTTCAAAAAGGCTAATGTATTATTTCAGATCCTTGCTGTTAGAATAATTTTTTAAAGTGTGGCAGCTGGCAGGTATATAAATAAGAAAACAAACCTGTGTATCAGATCATTGGGGACAATTTCAACCCATCTTATGGATGAGGAAATAGAAGGAGAAAGTAAGTGTTTTGCAGGTGGGTCTTCTAACCTGGAAACTAAAGGACTGTGAGCATCTTGTCTTCTTTCCTTTGCATTTTTATGCCTCAGCTTCTTGGACAGTGCTTGGCACATAGAAAGTGCTCAATAAATAGTTACTGAAGTTACTGACAGATCTGGGAATGGCTCCAGAAGCCCTGAGTGCATGGATGGGGACCCACTGCCACCTAATAAATGAAAACTGCGTGGTTCATGGTTAATGAAATGCTGCTCTTCATCAGTTTTACCCTCTCAGTCTCTAGAGATATAGCCAAAGGCTAAATTTTCTCTCTCTTAGATTATATCATAGGTACTCTGGGGGAGAACTCAAATACATCATTTTGTAGCAGGGCAGAGGAAATTGAGACAACATACAGACAAGGAAAATAAGTCAGGCTAACATTAAGCTCAGGACCAGAGAAGTCCATTAGAGGAAGAACCAATGCCATGGCAACTGAAAACCGATGTAATTTCATTTGCTATTTAATGGGCTCTTTGTGGAAAAGTGCTCTTTGTGGAAAAGGCTAATTGAGGCCAAAAAATTGCATCCAATTTTCTCTTAAAGGATTTTTCCCTGTTTTTTCAGTGTTGCAGAGCCTGCTTTGTCCCCATGCTGGATTTTGTCTGCTATTTTTCTGTTTGCCTTTCTACTTAATGCCCCCATCTCCTGGCCTTTGTTTCCTTTGGTGTTAGTATAATAGTGTTCATCAGTTGAGAAGGCTTATTTACCTTGGTGAAAAACGTCCTCTCCTTGAATCCTGCATTTCCCTATGAATAAAGAGAGTCAGGGCAGGTTTAGGTGGCTGCCAAGCAGCATATTATTTCTACGTATTCCATTCGTAAGAGGAAAATGAAAGCTGCCTGCTTTACACTGCATGAAGCAAATCCTGACAGTAGGAGAAAAATTTGTTACTGCAGGAAAGCCATAAAAATTCAAATGTTCCTTAGCAGAATGTAGCATGGGGGCAATGTAAAGGGGACCATGCCTTTTAAAAGACTGTTCCCTGCTACTTTATGTGACAGTGACACAACTCACCCACATGTTAGGAAATTCCCTGGTCAATGAAGTGTAACTTGGTAAGGCAAGATGTCACTGGCCTTCATTTTAATCCGAAATAGATATGCCTGCTGGACAGACACTGCTTTTACCACCTCATCGCCTTCCATCTTTTCATCTTCTAAGTTATACATTGTAATAGCATAAATCTGACCAGTCATTTGCAAACCACCCTCAGGATTTTTGCCACATCTGCTGTATTGTGAGTACCACCTGTACAATATGAATTTAATGTTCTCATCAAATTGATATTACTTATTAAATTCAATTTTAAAGGAAATCTGATATTACTATAAAAAATCGAAACCCAAAATCCCTTGACATACATTGAGGGTAACAGTAACAGTAAATAAAAGGCAATTAAATTCTTGACCTCTGTCTGCTCAGAGACCCTCTGTTCTCGGATGGCAGAAAAATGACTCTAAAAAGCTGCGTCTTCTGGTCACTGCTTTTTCCAGAAGCTTTGCCTCCAATCATTCTGTTCTGAGTGAGTTAACTTGAAATGAGTTTGCAGTCCCTATCTCACACCCGGTCAGTCAGCAGTTACTCCAGTCCCGTAAAGAATGTTCCACGAAAAATCATACCACACTTCGGGGAACACAACCTTAAGCAGTGCTTTCAAGTTGATAGTCTATTTAGTGCTGAGATTGTAGAAGCATCTCTTTAGAATCAGGAATGAAACAACTTTTCTGCTCTCATCACAGTCTCTTCAGCCCTGTCCTGGAGGTCCTAACTGACACAAAGAGAAGAGAAAAATAAATAATGTATGATGATTGAAAAGAGGAAGCAAAATGGCCATTATTTAAAACAGGATGTTTGTCTACATAGAAAATCCAAGAAAATCTACAATTAAATGGTTACAACTAGTAATTGAGTTGCAGAGGTAGTGCATTTAAGATCAATATATAAAAATCAATTACATTTCTGTATGCCAGAAATAAGCAGCTAGAAATTGTAATGTAAGAAAGGATATATTTATAATATCACAAGAAATTTAAGGGGCCTAGAAAATATATTTAGCAAAAGAGGTGGAAGAAATATGAACATTGTTTAAAAGACATTAAGAAGATACCATATTCAAGGTTTATTATGAAATATGTAGTACTAGATTATTCCTTCTTCAGAAGCAACCACTTTTACTTCCTTGAGCTGATTAGTTTGATATTTAGCTCCAAATTACTAAATAAATATCACTTATTTATCCATAAAAGTGGAAAAGAATAAGTAGCAATAGAAGCAGCTTTATGAGAATCTATTGATTGATTCTAATGGAAAATGAGGATCTGGCTCCTTTTCCACTCTCCGTGTCCCTCTCCCCAAGTACTTCTTCATTCCCTGTCCCTTATGATGGAGTTACATTATAACTCTGAGGCTTGTGGTCAACTATGATAGCTTCTTTTTTTGTGCAATGTTTGTTATCTCTGTAGAAAAAATTGTCTTATTTCATTCTTTGGCTTAATTTTCTACATACTCATTGCTATTTAACCTCAAAGCTTTTGCCAATAGTTTTATTTTATTTTATTTTATTTATTTTTAGAGACAGGGTTTCACTCTGTCACCCAAGCTAGAATGCAGTAGCGTGACCATGGCTCACTGCAGGTTTGACTTCCCAGGCTCAAGCAATCCCCCCACCTCAGCCTCCCAAGTAGCTGAGACTACAGGCGCATGGGCCGTGCCTGGCTAATTTTTAAAAGATTATTTTTAGTAGAGACAGGGTCTTGCTATTTTGATGAGGCTAGTCTCCAACTCCTGGCCTCAAGTGATCCTCCTGCTTATGTCTACAAAGTGCTGGAATTATAGGTGTGAGGCATTGTGCCTGGTCAGACAATAGTTTTAATCTTTTCTGAAATATTTAAACTTAGTGGGTATTTTATCAATTTTATTTCCTTGAAAAAGTTCCTTCTGGAGTCTTCAGACCTGCTCCAACTAGGTTCAGGTTGATGTGCATCTGGTGAACCACTGTCATCCTGGGACCCCATTCCCTACCATCCCAGGAATACCCTTTTCCTCTCCCCTGTTTCCTGGACCACAAGTCTTCCTAAATCTTGGTGTCTTGCCTGTTTGGGTTAGATACATCCTCTGGTAGCTTTCTGAGAAAGGCTGCATAAGACTATACATGCACCCCAGTGCATGAATTCTACCCCACGACTTAGCGTAGAGTTCTAGATTCATAAACATTTTCTTTTAGCATGGTGAAGGCATTGCCCCATTGCCTTCTAGTTTCCAGTACTGCAGCTGGAAAATTGAAAGCCATTTACTTCTTTGTTTTTTTATGGGACTTATTATCTTCCTCTCTGGGGAATTTAGATTTTTTTTTTTTTTTGGTCTTTGATGTTCTAAAATTTCACAATGAACTGCCTTGGTAGGTTTATCTTCATCCTTTGTACTGAGTCCATTCAATTCCACAATGCTTGTCTATCAGTTCTGAGAAATGTTCCTGAATTGTTTCCTGCATGAGTTCTTTTCTTCTGCTTTCTATATGCTATCTTTCTTGAATTACTATTATTTGGATATTGACCCTCCCTGGACTGTTTCTCTAAATTGTCTTGTATCATCTCTCCCATTTTACGTTTCTTTATTCTCTGCTTTCTGGGAGATCTTTTCTAGGTTGTTTTTCTCTGTTTTTATTGCCTCCGTCAAGTATATTAGAGGTTTTCCTTAGATGTCTTATTATCCTTGGCTGTCTGCCTATATTTAAGATCGAGTCACTAAAAGCTGATTCAGAATCTAATTATCTAGGGAGAGGGTTTTTTTTGTTGTTGTTGTTGTTGCTGTACAGTATCTGGCTGGACGTTTCATCTGAGGAATCTCTGACATAGTCTCTTATGAATTAGTCAGATTCTCTGAAGAAAAATCTGTTTTGTTTTTTTTTTCCTAGAGAATCAAGACCTAATTGCCATTATTCCAGGTGCTAAGTTAGGGGAAAAGGCTGGGGATGCAAATATAGCATATCTGCTATCTAGAATGCCCTGTCCCTCTTCTTTGCTGAGCAAACTTCAACTCCTATGCAAGGTGTTAGTTCAGACTTCACTTCTGAGGATCAGTCTTCCTTCATTCCTTTAAACTCAATTAGGACACTATGCTATGTTCTGTATTCTCATATCTCATTGTAGCTTTCCTTTGTGGTACTTATATTTTATTTGTTGAATTCTTTGATTAGTATCTGCCTCCTTCACTAAACAGTAAGTTTCATGAAAGCAGAGACCGTTTTGCTTGGCAGAGCCCATTGCATAGTACATATTGGGTGTTGATTGTTAAAAATTTATTGAATGCTTAATTGACAACAAGTTCTAGCACTAGCGAAAAGAGTGCAATTGAACCAGAGCAATTTCATGATCATTACCGGTAAAATCATGCTCAGTTGTACACATTGTTTCTTTCCCATATGAAGAGAGTATGTCAGGAAGGAGGGAGAAGTCAGAAGTGTTAAATACTACGGAGAGATCCAGTAAGTTGAGAGTTAAACAGCTGCTATTGGATTTAGTGACATGGATGGAACTGAAGATTATACCAATCAGTTGAGCGATGGATGCAGAAATCAGAGCGGGGACGATTGAGAACTAAAAAGGAGGGTGTCTGAAAGTGTGAACAAGCCTTTTAAGGAGTATTTGTGAAGAGAAGACGAGAAGTAGATGAAGAGGAAAATGGGTTTGAACTTTTTTTTTTTTTTTAAGATGGTAGAAACCTGAGCATTTACAAAGCTGATGGAAAAATCCACCAGTAGGGCATAGATTGAAGACAAAGAAGAGAGGAGGGATAATTTTTGGTGTGAGGATTCTGAGAAGTTTGGGAAATGAGATCCAGAGCAGGTAAAGGGATTGACTTTGGAGAGGAAAAACTTTGTTCTGTCATAGCCAGAAGCAGAAAAGGAGAGAATGAGAGTTGATATGTGTGGTGGGAAGGCTTTAAGGAAGCTTCCCTTCGAAGGGCATTTTTTATGTAAAGTAAGAAGTGAAGAGAGTTGAGAGTGAAAAGAGAAGAAGTATAAAAGATTCGAGGCAAAAAGAGGTTTGAAATAATTGTTACAGAGAATATATTATATTTTCTGTAATTATAGAGAATAATTATTATAGGGAATTACAGAGAATGGGAAACTAAGTAAAACAGAGAAACATTGCGTTTCTGAGCAGTCTGGAGGGTCCAGCTGAGTTCTGATGTTTGACTTTATGATGGTACTGGTCTTGCACAGGTGGCACAGGTGTTTTTTGCCACACAGCACTCAGCTGCTTGGGTGCAGACGCTGAGACAGCAGATAATTGGGCTCACGCAGGGTTAGGGTCACTCATAATGGCCCCAGGTAGATGCTATGAAGAGATGAAGGGAATTTAAAGTTTCGGCAAAAGAGTTATTAAAATGATAAAATATGGAACTAAGGTGGATAGAGAAGGAGAGAAGAAAGGAACATTTAATGGACAAAGAGAACACAGAGAGGGATCTGAATGGTTATAGTGGACACTGAACAAGCAAGATGCATAGATAGAAGATTGTGGGCAGAGGATTGCATATGTGAATCAGTGATTTCTGGAGACAGATAAATTTCAGGTAATGACTCAGTCCAGGTTTGACTGTGGGTTAGAGTCATCAAGTCAGAGTAGAAGAAAGTCACTGAAGGGAATGAAATTCAGAAACGGGGAGACCAGGAGATTGGGTGGGTCATTCATGCAGTATTAAAGACCCCCAGAATAACGTCAGGAATTTTTGAGGAGAGGAGTAATGTGAGGTAGGTGCCAAAATCTTAAGAAACAGATGGGAAGATAATTATATTAGGGAAGGAGATTAGGTGGTATAGCTGAAAAAGCAAAGCCCTAAAGAAGTAGGGGTGTTCTTTTTATTTATCTTTCCACGAGAATTAGGGAGTAATTGGAAGGAGCAATGGGGAGTCAGACATATGAAAAAGAACACCCAGCTATATACCGCAGGCCAGAGTTAAGCATCCCACATCCGTTGTTTGAGCTTGGAACACAGCAAAGCTAGTTTGGTTGCCATGGTGACCAACGCCATGTCTCCGGGCTCATTAATCCTATGTTCCAAACTAAGCACTTAGCAATAGCTTCTGAATAAATGCAACAAAGCTCTGCATACTGAAAAGGGCACATTCATGTTAAGCAGAGGAAAAGGGTTTTCAATTTCATTCATTAAACTTGAGTAAATAATTTAATATCTTTGTGCGTCAGTCCTCCTAGCTAATGAATAAGGATAAATGCTTAATGGAAAATCTAGCTTAATAAAGTTAACAGCATCGGGGCTACATATAAAGGAAATTGATGTTGCCGGTATATATGCATATGAAGGGGAAAATTGAAAGGAAAATAACGTGTATTAAGCATCTATGATGTGGCTATGTCAGATACTTGAAAATAAAATGTTTCATTTAATCCTTGCAACAACCATGTGAGGTTGCACATTGTTCTCCTTATTTGAAAAATGAGGAATCACAGACTCAGATAAGTTGAATCAGGCCTCAGTTCACAAAGCTTGTCAGATTCGAGCCGATCAAATTTTATTTGTTTTGGGTCTGTGATGCTCCCACTGTGTCTTGCTGGAAATTGTATAATGCTTATCCTTCTGGGACATTTGGCTAATTAAAAAATTAGGAGAAAAGACTGTGCTCAACTGACACTATCTAAAAGAGAAACTTAAATGCTATATCAGAATTCTATTAGCCTAAAAAAATTAACTATCCTAAGATTTTTAAAAGGCTTTTCTTAAAAAAATTAAAAAGGCAGCTGGGTATTCGAAGTGTGTTTAATTAAAAGACATGAAAAACTGTCGATGTTTCTTCTGAAATGAGTCCCACCAAGGCAATTGTTTATCCCCATTCTATCGTTTTCTCACATGAAGAATTGGAGTTGCAAAGCACACTCTCAACACAGAAACTGATCCTTTCCTTTTAAGTATCATGCCTTTATTTTGGTTTCTGGACTTGCTCCAACAAAGGTGTAGATAAGTGGTTGAAAAAGATATATTGAAAATCCATTAATTCATTTTCCTTAAAATTAAACTCTTTAATTAAAAGCAACACTTTGATCAATTTCTAATTTCTACCTCCAACAATGTAATATAGCAAGGTTTAAAATAATAGAAATAACTAGGTGTATGTTAAATATCCCTGTCACTAACCTTAGATGTTAGCATTTTTCTTTTTTTCTCCAAACACTAATTGTTTTGGTCTCACCTATACGACAATTTTAGGTCAATTTTTTTTCAAGTTTGGGTTGCTTACTGCAGCCAGGTGATTCCCAAGTGCATTTTCAGAGGAGAAGTAGTAATCACAGCCTTCTTTCCCACCTGTTAGCATTATAGGTTTCCTTCTCTGACCGACTCTTTTTAAATTCTACAATCAAAAACCATATGTGTCTTCTGTTCTGAGTTTTCAGTCTGGGTGTATTATCTTTGTTTTATAACTGGAAGCATCTGAAACCGGAAATTAAAGGATGAAATTTCCTTGGGCCTGTACTTCTTTATTTATTTTCTATCAGCACTTTTTCTTTAATTTGTTTCTTACTTAGGGGAGCCTGGATCTTATTATCTTCTGAACATTTAAAATACCCATTTAGCAAAAGATATCAGACCTAAAAACAGAAATGCAAGTGTTTTCTTTGTCATCTCTGTAAGTAATAACTTATGGAAGATAATCTAAAGAATTTTAGAAGGTTTTTCCATTAAGCTAACCAAGAAAACATACAAATAGGGGAAATGATGAAAGCTCAGAATTGGATGCTAAGAATCAAGCACATGCCAGCTCCTTGAAGTTTTTACTAATTAGAAAGCTAATGGAGACAGAATAACGGTGGACCCCTCTCTTTTTCAAGACAAAACATTTTGCTGGCAGCCAGCCCCCACCAAGAGCTACAAAGAAGTGAACGCTGCAGGGAAGGCCCAGTTAGGGAGTCCGCTGAAAGCAAATCACTCCAGCCCCTTTTGCTTTGTTTTCTTGCGGCCTCAGAATTCTCGCAGCCCTCAGCAACACTCTTCAATTAAGAGGGCCACACCAACCAAAGCCCTGGGTGGTAAGAGTAGGAAGTACACGCACTTCTTGCAAGCATAGTTGAATTAACCTGGGTGGGGCCAGGAGGAAGAGCCATGAAGAAAGATCGGCTTGGACTTAGTAATTAATAATAACCCTGTAATCACAGCTTCTAGGGAGGCTAAGGCAGGAGAATCGCTTGAACCCGGGAGGCCGAGGTTGCCGTGAACCGAGATTGAGCCATTGCGCTCCAGCCTGGGCAACAAGAGCAAAACTCCGTCTCAAAAAAAGAAAAGAAAAGAAAAGAAAAGAAAAGAAAAGATAATAATAACAACAGCTGGATATGGCATTTATTTTGCACGCTTGGCACTTTGTCTATGCTTTCACTAATCCTCACAACTGTCCTATGATGTTAAGACTGTTATCCTAATTTGCGGATTAAAACACTGAGCTTGAGACAAATTGCTTAATAGTGAAATCAGGTTTTGACCGCAGTGACCTCACTGCAGAGCTCTCGTTTTGTCCACTAGGTGGTGCTGCCTTCCCTTTGCTACTTAGAGTCCTGCTGGTAATGTAACTTAGTCTTGGGACTGCCTTAGGGGACTTTGCTGTTGTTGCCTTATTCTGTGAATCTCATCTCCACTGTAGACTGTATTTGTCAGTCAGCAAACCTGCCACTCCCTCAGCTTCTTCTATAACTGCCTTGCTCACAGCCCCTGATGAAGGGGAAGCACAGGTGCTATCTTCTGTAACACTTGATCCTTCCATGCTGTAGCCTATTAGACCAGGGGTGGTGTTCAACCAAGGGCTGGTTAGGAGGCTTGGACATGGCTTAATATGAAAAAAGGAACTCAAGTACAGTGCTTAAAACTGAAGGTTCTGGAGTAAGACACACTGGGTTCAGACTTTGACTCTTCCACTCATGAGGGCAAAATTTAACTTCTTTGAATCTTATCCCTCACCTACTAAATGGGGCTATGGATAATTCAGGTTGATTCTAGGGAACTCCAGCAAGGCTTTACAGATTATGTAAGGCTCTTTTCCCCCATCCCTGGACCTGTGAAAGTATCTTTGTGTTGTCTAGAAATGCATTTCCCAAAGTCCACTGTATTAAACAATGATTCTGGAGCTGTTAATAGGTGTTTCAAAAAGAGAATTCCCTGGAAAAATAAGTCCTGGAAAACCCATGTTAAACGGGACAGACTTCCTCATCATAAACTTCTCAGAATCCTTCATATGCTAATGTGAATTGTTAAGATACAAAGGTACATAGAATCTACACATTTATTTAACCACAGCGCTTTTATTTTTAATGCATCTTGCAATACTAATATGCCACAAAGCACACTTTGGGTAATGCTGGCTTAGAAGAATGAAATGAGGGCCTGTAGCTAGAAGGGGAACTCATATTTGGTGCAGCAAGAACTCCATTTAGCCCTGTGTACATCAGTCTTCTTTCCAGCTTCTCTTCTGAGGGCAGATTCTATCACTGTGTTAGGCAGAAAAAATGACCCTCCAAAGATGTCTAAGTCCGTATCCCTGGGGCCTGTGATTATATGTTACTCTATATGGCAAAAAAGCACTTTGCGGATGTGATTAAATTAATAACTTTGAGATGGGGAGATTATCTTGGATTATCCATGTTGGTCCTGTCTCTGTAAAATCAGAGGACCTTTTTTGGCTATAGTTAGAGGAAATGTGACTGTAGAAGGAGGGTCAGAGAGATAGGATGTGTAAGGGATTCTACCCACCATTGTTAGCTTTGAAGAAGGAGGAAGGAGATCATAGTCACGAAATGTGGGAAGCCTCTAGAAGCTGGAAAAGGTGAGGAAATAGACTCCTCTATATATTCTGTTTGACCTCAATCTTAGCCCACTGTCAGGGTTTTTTGTTTTGTTTTGTTTTGTTTTTAAGAAATCAAGCCAATAGAGTGTGTGTGTGTGTGTGTGTGTGTGTGTGTGTGTGTGTGTATGTTCAGAGAGGGAATGATTTATTTTAAGGAATTGGCTCATTCAGTGTGAAGGTACAAGTCTGAAATCTGAAGAGAAGACCAGTAGGCTGGAGAGCTAGAGAAGAGATACAGTCTGTTGCCAGAGCCCTTCCTTGCTTATGAGAGGTCAGTCTTTGTTCTACTAAGACTTTCAACTGAGTGGATGAGGCCCACCCACATTAAGGAGAACAATCTGTTTTTAACTCAAAGTTTGCTAATTTACATGTGAATCTCATCCAGAAAAACAGCATCACAGAAACATCCAGAATATTGTTTGACCAAATAGCTAAGCAGCATGGCCCAGTCAAGTTGATACATAAAATTAACCATTACATCCACTGAGACTTGTGTCAGACTTCTGACCTGCATAACTATAAATAATCAATTTGTGTTGTTTTTAGCTGCCCAGGTTTGTGGTAACTTGTGACAGAAGCAATAAGAAGCTAGGATTCTCACCTACCCATCCTAGGCACCCTAGGCATCCTAGGCATTACTATCTGCTATAATGTAAGTGACTTCCTTTTGAGGACTTGGTCATCTGTCTCTCAGTTCTGGTTCATTTATTTAATTCTGCCATCATCCACAAAGGATTTTGATGCTGACATAAATTACCAGTCCAAAATCACCCTCACAACTCCTGGACCTCCACAATTCTAACAACCTGCATTTCACCCCAGGTCAGCTGTCCACTCACATGATCTCATCCTTGGCCCTTTTATGTCGCTCCAGTATTTTCTCTTCTTATCTTTCCATCATTCTCTCTCAGTTACACCGCACCAATTCTTTAATGTCTTCATGACTCCAGTTCCTTGCCCCTTTTTGTATACAGGTCTCTCACCCTCTCTTAATTTCATTTCTTTCTCCACTCAGTCTGGGCTTCCTTTTTTGATTACTTGAATTACTGTCTCACCGATACTATCACTTTGCCACAGTACAATCCTTCTAGATTAGCACAGACCATATACACCTCTAATACACCGCTTCTTGCCTACTATTAAATCATCTATAAAAATACAGAAAAACTTACCAAACAAAGCCCTTTAGCAATAGCTATGTAAACTAAATATATGAACAAACTATAAACCAAAGAATGGTGAAATTTCTATTCATTACATCATAAAAGGGAATTAATTTGGATGTCCCTCTTAAACAAAATGGACAGACAATGCCCCCAAGAGTTAGAGGAAGAGGTTGACTGACATGTTCAGTGTCTGGCTTCAGGGTACACAAATTCTCCCTCCCCTTAAATTCATCATTCTGACAGGCATGCAACCTGTCAGGTATTCGAAGAGACACTCTCAGATGATTAGTCACTGCCTGTCTTACCCATTTCTCAGTGATGAAGACGGTACAAAGAAGCGCAACCTGGAGTCCACGAAAATATTCCGGCCTAGCAAAGAGGGAGCCTTACCCTGACTATGCAGGGGAAGATAATTCTGAAATGGTCTTTCTGCAAGAAACAGACAAAAATTGTGAAGGCTTTTGCTTAATTCCATCCAAAGTGTGAAGAGGACTTGGCCTCTATGAGACCTAAGGAGACGATGGACTGAAATAAAGGCAGAAATGCAAAGGGAGCTGGAGAAAAAAAAACTTCCCTCTTCCATTCACCTAAGGGGCTGTTCTTAAACCTTTATATAGCCATAGCCCTAGTTTCACCAGCTGGTGAAGTAGACAGTATCACACCTAGGTACCCCTGTGTTTAACAGCTGTGGTCCTCCACATACTGTGTTAGCAGGGAATGTTGTTTCTTCAAGGTACTCCTTCCTGATATGAATTCCCAGCAGAGGCAACCGCTGTCCAAGTAATTGTTCTTCCTTTCTTTTTTCTCTTCCTTCCTTCCTTCCTTCCTTCCTTCCTTCCTTCCTT